>NW_025214902.1:0-7332 GCF_004010195.1 Chiloscyllium plagiosum
TGCATTCAGAGTACCTGTGCTAAAATGATGGCTTCTTATTTTTTTAACAAATGCAGAAATCGCTGCAAAAACTCAGCAGGTCTGTCAGCATCCAAATGCCTTTCAAGTGTTGTAATTGGACCAGTCTCCACCATTTCCTCTGATAGCTTATTCCGCTGCGTGAAATGGTGCCGCTTCCAAATTTTCCCCTCTCACTTTCAACCAATGGCCTCTACGTTTGGACACCCTTACCCTGGGAAGAAACCTTGACTACGCACCCTATCCATGGCTGTTATGATTTTATAAACGGCTACTGCTGCGAAATGTGATTCCAACCAACACGAATGGCTGTGCTCTCAGTCTTCCCTGGGCCTCAATTCTGAAATTCAATACTTACACCTCTTCCATCTCCATCAAGACACAATTCTAACACCATTTTCGTCAGTCTGTCTAGACGTGTTATGAAACATCTCTGTGGGATTTGTACCTGAAACATTGTGCCTGGAGATAGAGACACGAGCACCATTCAGCAATAGTCCCTAAAGCTGCAACATGATTCCTCTGTGTGTCTGTTCATCAGCCAGTTCTGACACACTGTGACACACCTCCACAACAGTCAGGACTTGAATCCAGATCGTTTGGTCCAGAACTAGAGACACTACCACAGAAGTTTAGGATTTGGAATAACTTCCAGAGTTCTGGCTCAGAGGCACGGGTACTACCCATGCCACAAGATCTAAGCTATTCCCCGACTTGGGTCACATTTTACGTGCCAGCTTTGAACTCGGTATGGAATTTCATAAAATCTGGTTAACATTACTGAACTATACAAAATGTTTTTCATTGTTAAACAAATGCAAGGTATTTGTCTCAATTGTCGGATTGTTCACGTATTGTGCCATCGAGATAAACTATAAACATCGTTAACTGCTATTATCTGCAGTCTGCAATATTAGGGAAATAAATCCTGCAGACATACTCTGCACAATGACCGGTCTCAAATAGATATTTATTACTAAACACCAAAGACAAAGAAAGACCATAATTGCTGGCCCCAAAGCACCAATAACCTGTGTGACTGCCCTCTTCCTAAAACCATGAAAAGATACCAAGGCACTGATTACTGTCCAGCCTCTTCTCCCCACTGACTGTGTCTGCAATCTGTCCCTCCTCCGCCTAACCAGACAAGGCAAACTAAGCTCAAGGTCTTTGTGAAAATCAAGGCCAGAGTGTGCAGGCCTCCTGGGGAGTGTGAAGGTATTGTAAAATTGAAGAGGGAGAGTGAGGAGGCAATAATATCACACACTGAGCTGACGGGTGGCAGGTGGAGTTTAATTTGGATTAATGTGAGGTATTGGATTTGGTAAATCAAACAAGAGCAGGGCCTATACAATTAAAGGTAGGGCCTTTGGCAGTGTTGGAGAACAGAGACCTCGGCCGTCAGGTATAGTTCATTGAAAATTGCATCTCATATAGATAGTGTGGTTAAGGTGGTGTTCAACACACTTGTCTTCATTGGTCCGACCTTTCAATGTCGAAATTTGGACGTCATGTTGAGGGTGTATAGACATTGGTGAGGGTTCTTCTGGAATACTATGTCCAGTCTAATCATTCTGCCAGCTCATTCTATATTCACACCACCCTTTGTGTAAAAACGTTGCCCCTGAGGTCACATGCAAATTTTCCCCCACTCACTTTAAAACTATGTTCTCTAGATTTAGTCTCACCCACCCTTAGAAAATATCTTGACTATTCACTTTGATATTACTGATCTCGATATTATTAAGCTGGAGAGTGTTCAGAAGAGATTAACCTGGATGTTCCTGGGAATGGAGGGAGTGAGCTATAAGGGGAGGCTGGATAGGCTGGGACCATTTTTCACTGGAAAGTATGAGATTGAGGGTTTGACGTTACGGAGGTTTACGAAATCATGAGGGGTACAGAAAAGCTGAAGGGCCAATGTCTTTTCCCTAGAATCGAGGGTTCAAGACTGAAGGATATTTTAAGGTGCGAGGAAAAAAAATTACAAAACATCAAGAGTGGTAATTACTTTAGATAAAAGCTGGCCTGTGTGTGGAATGAACTTCCAGAGGAAGTGGTGGAAGTGTGTGCAATTACAACGTTTAAAAGACGTTTAGATCTGTCCATGGATTAGACATCAGTTTGGATGGTGCTATGAGCAGCTGCCCTCTCCCTCTCCCTCTCTGAATGAATCCCTGTTGGTTTTCACCCTCTGCCAATGCCTGTGCAATGGCGTGTGGAGGCCAGCAGAGGGTGGTATTGCATCACTTTAAGCACCACAGAGACTGCCAGACCTGCACCACACAGAGACACACAGATACACACACGGGAATGGTTAGGACACGGCGTGAAACTCATCTGGTAACTTAAATGAAACATAAAGAATGCTCAATTCGCCTCGCAAACTGTTAAAATATGAGGGACAGTGAACTCCCAAATTCCACTGTTTAAATAAAAACATCAATTTATTTTTTCACGCTGAAAGTGAACATTTTACATCAACTCTTCACAACTCTGGGACACCCCTTTCTCTTTACTGCTTATTACCTGACTCCAGCTCTATAGCAATATACTGTTTCTGGGTCTGCCATCCTCTCATATACACAGATGCTTGTAAGCTCTCAGTTCAGAACAGCATTCACCCTCTCTGAAAGGTACTTTCAACTTCATCACATTATACGCTGATGAATATAGATAAGTGGAACCTATCCGGATTTTCTTGCTCTGTGGTTTGTCAATATTTCATCTACTCTGCCTTGTATGTGTCAGGACTTTTGTTGCTCATTGACAGCATGTCGACTCTGTCCGTGGGAATGTAGCAGTATTTCACTTGCTCTCACTCGTATGTGTGGGGGGCAGGATTTTAGTTGTTTCATGGGCACTGTGACGCTATGATAATCTCAATGTTTGTCGATGGCACCGAACCTGGAAGAACTCTGAAGTCTACGGAGGACCGTATGGACCTCTAACAGGACAATCATACGTTGGTGTAGTGTTCAGGTTTATGGCAGATGGGGATCAGTGCAGAGCAGTGTGAGGGTGATACACTTTGGTAGGAAAGCCAATGAAAGAGAGTTTAAAACAGGCTGTGCCGTTATAAAAGGAGTGCAGGAACTGAGGACGCTGGGTGTATATGAGCACAGATTGTTGAAGATATCAGGACAAGTGGGGGGAGCAGTAACTATCACACATTAGTTTCAGTATCTGAGCTGTTTACAGGGGGAGGTATAGGAGGGAGTCTCTGTGCTCTCTTCCTGGGAGGTGGTGGTGACGATGTGTTGCGAGCCATTCCTCCTGCCCACCGAGACCGTGGGGATTCCATTTGTACCAGCTCGACACAAAAGGGAGATTGCATCAGGGCCATGGCTTCTAAGTTGTGCCGGGGGGCGGGGGGGGGAACGGAGCTGCCAGTGGGTTTAAAGTGAGAATTGCCCTTCACTGAATATTGCTCCTTACTCGGTTGGTGGGACGTGGATGTTTCAGAATCTCCATGCGAGGCGTCCCCGTCCTCTCCGGTTTGTACAGGGTCCTCCCCAAATGGCAGGGGGAGGGAGCTGAGGGAACGGATATCGGGCACTCCACCACCCGGGCTTGGCCCTTTCTGTCCTATTCCAGGCTGTTTCTCCTGGAATGGGAGAAAGGGAGGGAGAGAGGGAGGGTGGGAGTGGGTTGTCCTGCTGTTCGTGCTGGTGTAGGGAGAAGGTGCTGTATGCAGCAGTGAGAGTGGTGGACCATGAACCTTGTTCGGGGGTTGGTGCTGTAACAGATATACAGTGAGTGTGAGGGAGCAGAGACAATACCGTGACCCTTATCCTGACAGAGCGGGGAAGTTTATTGATGCTTGTCCTGTATTGCTGGACATTTCTTCAAAACGCAGATACTGAACTGAGCTGGGTTGTGAGCTCAGACCATGCTTGGTGGTTCTGGTGGTGTGGCCCACTCTGGGAAGAGAATGGTCCCTCTCTGTACTAGGCCATCCACCAGGACCTCCGTGCCCCTGTCGACAAACCGTGGTGTAATTACCCCTTATCTAACATGCTCGGGGTAAACTGTGCAGGGCAACACCTAACAGAGAAAGCTCAACCGTGTGCTCAGTGGACTTTTAAAGATGGCGCCAGTGTCATGGATCATGGAATATCCAGGGCCCCCCGGGCGATCGTGAGTACCTCCAGCCATATTGTGTGGGAGAATCGGGCTGGAATTGTATGAGAGGGACACCATGGGGTAGGATGGGTAGTTAATGAGGTGAGTTTGATAAGATAGCACCAGGAAAGTAGCTCAGTCTCGTGTAGATGATTCCTCTGTCACTGAGATAAATTATTGTTAGATTTAGCTCAATGAGTCAAAGACTCTGCTGACCCTATACCCAGATACAAAGCTGCAAAACAAATGCTCATCCAATACTCTGCATCATCTGTGCTCCCACCAATATCATGTTCACCCAGCATTCCTGGAAACACTTATGTTACAGGATGCTATTAAAATGTTTTCATTTCTGCATTCTGAAACCTGGGAACACATCCTTCCATAACACTATCTCTCAGTCTCCCCCTGTCTGTCTATTTCCCATACCCCTTCCGTTTGTTATTGTTTAAACTGATTCCCTCTCCATCTCTGTATCTCTGTGGCACATCCACAGCAACTCTTGTCAGGGCACAATGGAGAGATGGAGCTGGAAATGGATGTGAGCTGCACATCCTGTCACTTCCAGCATGGGCTGCAAGTTTCCCCACACTGGGCAGGGATCTAACACAGTGTCACTGAGCAATGCACTGGGGTGTGTACACAGTCCTACATGTTGGGAGGGTAACTGCTCCTGGTTTACAGATTAATTCACGGGTGACCACTGCACAGGTCGCTGTGCTGGTCAGACTATCTGGTTGAGGTTTATAGATAATGCCCTGTTGTGGTCTGCACAGCTCCACGTGTTGGACAGATATCTCGTCCGGGTTTATAGATCAATGCACTGCTGTGGTATAAACTTCTCACCGCGCTGGACAGATGTGTGGTCTGGGATTATAGGTCAATGCACTGATCTGATCTGTGCAGTGTTCCCTGCGTTTACATTTCTCCACGACACAGGATCGACCACAATTTAGACCAAAATACAGAAATTCCCAAACTCCGTTTGTCTTCAGGAAACTGGGAGAGAATCCTTCAGGACAGCAACGTTTCCACCCTCCGTATTAGGAACTGGGAAGGATTGACCTGTGTCTGCTCTCGAGTAATCGAGTGTGTGGGAATGTTCTAGAAACCATCTGTCTTTATGGATGCGTCTCTGTGTGTTTGGGGAGGGAGGGTTTCTTGTGGTTGATGTCACATTTTTGTCTGTAATTCAGGCATTCCCATTTGTTATTCCAGATGCAATTATTTTCATAAATCCCTGAATACAGGGACACATTTGAAAATCTCACTGGGTCCCCAATGAACCGGCTCCCTTTGCCTGCAGGCTGATGGATAATGGGTTTGTTTTTCTTCCTCACAGTTAACGTAGTGACCATCTACGTCCTGCTTTACAAAGATTGTGGATTGTCTCCATGTGTCAGACGTTACCTGGGGGCCATGGCAGCGGCGGATCTCCTGGTCATTATCCTCGACCTGATCCTGAGACAAATTCCCATTGTTTATAGGGAACAGTTTTATTTCCTGGAGTCCGTCCCCGTGTGTAATATCCACGCCGTCCTGCTTTATGCAGCCACTGACTGCTCTGTCTGGTTCACCGTTACTTTCACCTTTGATCGGTTTATGGCCATTTGTTGCCAGAAGCTGAAAAGTAAATATTGCAGTGAGAAAACGGCCGCTGTGGTTCTGGGAGCAGTGACTGTGCTGAGCTGTTTAAAGAATATTTCCTGGTATTTTATGCTCAAAGCTCGGTATTGGCTGGGGAACCGCCCCTGGTTTTGTGATGCAACAGGCGCTGTTCGTTACTCCAGTGTCTGGGTCACAATCGCGTTCCTCCACCACATTCTAACCCCGTGTGTCCCATTTCTCCTGATTCTGCTGCTCAATGTTCTCACCGTCAGACACATTTTAGTGACCAGCAGAGCCCGCAGGAGACTCCGCGCTCACACCAATGGGGACGCTCAGTCTGACACAGAAACGAGAAACCGAAAAAAATCCATCATTTTACTGTTTGTGATCTCGGCCAATTTCATCCTGTTATGGTCAACGTTAATGCTGTTGTCTGTATGGAGACGGATGTGGTGGATTGGGTATCGGTCTGTGAATCTCCATTGGTTTGTGCAGGAATTGGGCTTCATGCTGCAGCTCCTCAGTTGCTGTACAAACACCGCGATTTATGCCATGACCCAGACTAAGTTCAGGCAGCAGCTGAAGAATGTGCTGAAATATCCCTTCACCCAAATCCATCCATTAATCAAATTCCCTCATTAATCAATCCATCCGGGATTTTCTCGTTTCAGTTCAGTGTTTCAGCGATGGAGCAGCCTGTCGCTATGCTAACAGACTGAGGGTAGCGCTGGTTTGTCCATCCTTATCCCCCAGGGGTGTTACAGGGAAACATTTCAATGTTTCTCACAACTCAGGTGCCGGTGAGAAAAGGCTCCATCCCACTGACTGTATCCATTACTTCCATTTGTAAACAATAAAAATGTTCATTACAGCGTGCCAAGCAGCAGAGTGACCCATGTTGTTGTGTGTCCTTGTGTTGGAGAAGCTGAGCTGGAGAGAGACAGCCACAGCCCCAAGTCCTGGTCCTCAGGGAAGGGGAGTGCACCGCGCCCTGAGCTCAGGAGCTGGGTTTAACTCCCTCTGTTCTTACTTTCACCTCTGGGTCTCCCAATCCAACTTGGCTCTCAGCAGAATTCACCTTGCTCCCTTTGTCCCTCTCCCTCCATATATCCCTCCCACTCTCACACTGCACTGCTATTACTCATTTTCCCATTTACACACTCAATTCCACTGCCGTTGCCTTCCCCAATCTCATTCACTCTCTCTCCATCTTACGATCATAACCTCCCAATGTTACTGTCTTCCTTGAATCATTCGGTGCTGGGGGAACAGAAGAAGGTTGTCGATCTTCAGGCCAATGTTAGGGAACAGAGATTGGGACGGCATATCAGGCCATTACCAGTGCAACAGTATGGAGCTTTGGCCAAACACCATTGCTCGGGGACATAGTGCGTGTGAGAACATGAGCCTTTACTAGTGGGGTAATAGATGGAGTGGCACCGTAGGCTGTGGCTGAGACTGGTACAACAGGATATCACAAACAGAACACATTGTGTGGGACATACTGTCTGTTACTCAGGGAATAGAATGGGAATAGGGTTAAAGGCCATTTAGAGGGGATCAACTGGGTCGGTGTTCACA
>NW_025214902.1:9782-27386 GCF_004010195.1 Chiloscyllium plagiosum
TGACGGTGATGGAGTGAGTGTGAGGGGGTCAGGATGACTGTGATGGAGTGAGTGTGAGGGGGACAGGATGATGGTGATGGAGTGACAGTGAGTGGATCAATGTGATGGTGATGGAGTGAGTGTGAGATGGTCAAGGTGAAGGTGATGAAGTGAGTTTGAGGGCGTCATGGTGACGGTGATGGTGTGAGTGTGAGGCGATAAATGTGATGGTGACGGGGTGAGTGTAAGGTGGTCAGGGTGAAGGTGATGGATGATTGTGAGGGGGTCAGTGTGACGGTGATGGAGTGAGTGGGAGGAGGTCTTTGTGACGGTGATGGAGTGAGTGTGAGGGGGTCAGGATGACGGTGATGGAATGAACGTGAGGGGGTCAGGGTGACGGTGATGGAGTGAGTGTGAGGGTGTAAGGGTGACTGTGATGGAGTGAGTGTGAGAGCGTCAGGATGACGGTGATGGAGTGACAGTGAGGGGATCAATGTGATGGTGATGGAGTAAGTGTGAGATGGTCAAGGTGACGGTGATGAAATGAGTTTGAGGGCGTCATGGTGACGGTGATGGGGTCAGTGCGAGGCAATAAATGTGATGGTGATGGAGTGAGTGTGAGTTGGTCAGGGTGACGGTGATGGATGATTGTGAGAGGGTCAGGATGACGGTGAAGAAGTGAGTGTGATGGGGTTAGGGTGACTGTGATAGAGTGAATGTGACGATGATGGAGTGAGAGTGAGGTGGTCAGAGTGACGGTGATGGAGAGAGTCTAAGGGGATCAGTGTGACGGTGATGGAGTGAGTGTGAGGGGGTCAGGGTGATCGTGATGGTGTGAGTGTGAAGGCTCATTGTGACGGTGATAGAATGAGTTTGACGCTGTCAGTGTAACGGTGATGGAGTGAGTGTCATGGTGATGGAGTGAGTGTGAGGGGGTCAGGGTGACGGTGATGGATGATGGATGATTGTGAGGGTGTCAGGGTGATGGTGATGGAGTGAGTGTGAGGCGGTTAGGATGAAGGTGATGGAGTGAGTGTGAGGGGGTCAGTGTGATGGTGATGGAGTGAGTGTGAGGGGATCAGAGTGACGGTGTTGGAGAGAGTGTGAGGCGATCAGTGTGACGGTGATGGAGTGCGTGTGAGGGGGTCAGGGTGATCGTGATGGTGAGAGTGTGAAGGCTCATTGTGACGGTGATAGAGTGAGTTTGACGAAGTCAGTGTGGCGGTGATGGAGTGAGTGTCATGGTGATGGAGTGAGTGTGAGGGGGCCAGTGTGACGGTGATAGAGTGAGTGTCACGGGGCCAGTGTAATAGTGATAGAGCGAGTGTGAGTGTGTCGGCGATCAATGTGACGGTGATGTAGTGAGTGTGAGGGGGTCAGTGTGATCGTGATGGTGTGAGTGTGAAGGCTCATTGTGACGGTGTTTGAGTTTGACGGTGTCAGTGTGACGGTGATGGAGTGAGTATGAGGGGGTCAGGGTGACGGTGATGGAGTGAGTGTGAGCCGGTTAGTATGACGGTGATGGAGTGAGTGTGAGGGGGATCAGTGTGATACGGATGTAGTGAGATTGAGGAGGTCAGTGTGACGATGATGGAGTGAGTGTGAGGTGACAGGGTGACGGTGATGGAGTGAGTGTGAGGGGTTCAGTGTGATAGTGATGGCGTGAGTGTGAGTGTGTCAGTATGACTGTGATGGAGCGAGTTTGAGGGACATCAGTGTGACAGTGATGGAGTGAGTGTGAGGGCGTCAGGGTGACAGTGATTGAGTGAGTGTGTGGGGGTCAGGGTGACTGTGATGGAGTGAGTTTGAGGGGGTCGTGAGTGTGAGGGGTTCACGATGACGGTGATGGAGTGACAGTGAGGGGATCAATGTGATGGTGATGGATTGAGTGTGAGATGGTCAAGGTGACGGTGATGAAGTGAGTTTGAGGGCGTTATGGTGACGATGATGCAGTGAGTGTGAGGCGATAAATGAGATGGTGATGGAGTGAGTGGGAGGTGGTCATGGTGACGGTGATGGAGTGAGATTGAGGGGGTCAGGGTGACTTTGATGGAGTGAGTGTGAATGGGTCAGGGCAACGGTAATGGAGTGATTGTGAGAGGTTCAGGATGACGGTGAAGAAGTGAGTGTGATGGGGTTAGGTGACTGCGATAGAGTGAATGTGATGATGATGGTGTGAGTGTGAGGTGGTCAGAGTGACGGTGATGGAGAGAGTGTGAGGGGATCAGTGTGACGGTGATGAGGGGGTCAGGGTGATGGTGATGGCGTGAGTGTGAGTGTGTCAGTGTGACTGTGATGGAGCGAGTTTGAGGCGGATCAGTGTGACAGTGATGGAGTGAGTGTGAGGGGGTCAGGGTGATGGTGATGGCGTGAGTGTGAGTGTGTCAGTGTGACTGTGATGGAGCGTGTTTGAGGGGGATCAGTGTGACAGTGATGGAGTGATTATGAGAGGGTCAGGGAGACGGTGATGGAGTGACAGTGAGGGGATCAATGTGATGGTGATGGAGTGAGTGTGAGATGGTCAAGGTGACGGTGATGAAGTGAGTTTGAGGGCGTTATGGTGACGATGATGGATTGAGTGTGAGGCGATAAATGTGATGGTGATGGAGTGAGTGTAAGGTGGTCAGGGTGACGGTGATGAATGATTGTGAGGGGGTCAGTGTGACGTTGATGGAGTGAGTATGAGGAAGACTTTGTGACGGTGATGGAGTGATATTGAGGGGATCAGGGGGACTTTGATGGAGTGAGTGTGAGGGGGTCAGGGCAACGGTGATGGAGTGATTCTGACAGGGTCAGGATGACGGTGATGGAGTGAGTGTGATGGAGTCAGGGTGATCGTGATGGTGTGAGTGTGAAGGCTCATTGTGACGGTGATAGAGTGAGTTTGACGGTGTCAGTGTGACGGTGATGGAGTGAGTGTCTGGTGACCAGTGTGATGGTGATGGAGTGAGTGTGAGGGGGTCAGGGTGACTGTGATGGATGATGGATGATTGTGAGGGGGTCAGTGTGACGGTGATGGAGTGAGTTTGAGGCGGTTCGGATGACGGTGATGGAGTGAGTGTGAGGGTGATCAGTGTGACACGGATGTAGTGAGTGTGAGGGGGTCAGTGTGATTTAGATGGAGTGAGTGTGAGGGGGTCACGATGACGGTGATGGAGTGACAGTGGGGAGATCAATGTGATGGTGATGGAGTGAGTGTGAGTTGGTCAGGGTGATGGTGATGGATGATTGTGAGGGGGTCAGTGTGGCGTTGATGGAGTGATTGTGAGGAGGTCATTGTGACGGTAATGGAGTGAGATTGAGGGGGTTAGGCTGACTTTGATGGAGTGAGTGTGAGGGGGTCAGGGCAACGGTGATGGAGTGAATGTGAGAGGGTCAGGATGACGGTGAAGAGGTGAGTGTGATGGGGTTAGGGTGACTGTGATCGAGTCAATGTGACGATGATGGAGTGAGTGTGAGGTGGTTAGAGTGATGGTGATGAAGAGACTGTGAGGGGATCAGTGTGACGGTGATGGAGTGAGTGTGAGGGGGTCAGGGTGATCGTGATGTTGTGAGTGTGAAGGCTCATTGTGACGGTGATAGAGTGAGTTTGACGGTGTCAGTGTGACGGTGATGGAGTGAGTGTCATGGTGATGGAGTGATTGTGAGGGGGTCAGGGTGATGGTGATGGATGATGGATGATTGTGAGGGGGTCAGGGTGACGGTGAAGAAGTGAGTGTGAGGCGGTTAGGATGACGTTGATGGAGTGAGTGTGAGGGGGTCAGTGTGACGTTGATTGAGTGAGTGTGAGCAGCTCAGGACGACGGTGATGGAGTGAGTGTGCGGGGGTCAGGGTGACGGTGAGGGAGTGAGTGTGAGATGGCCAGTGTGACGGTGATGATGTGAGTGTGAGTGTGTCAGAGTGACAGTGATGGAGTAGGTGCGACGGGGGTCACTGTGACGGTGATGTCGTGAATGTGAGGAGATCGTGAGCCCACAATACAAGTTCCATCGCTCTGTGTAGCACAATAGTTATAGAACAATACAGCGCAGAAAAGGCCCTTCACTCCTTGAGTTTGCACCGACCTGTGAACTATTCTCAGCTTGTCCCCCGATGCTATCTCAAAATCACCCATATGCTTATCTAAAGGAGTGTTTAAATCTCCCGGATGTGGCTGTGTTAACTACAAAAATAGGTAGTGCATTCCACACCTGAACAACTCTGTGAGTCAAAAACCTGCCTCTGACATCTGTCTTATATCTATCACTCCTCAATTTGTCATTATGCCCCCTAGTACACACTGATGTCACCATCTTAGGAAAAACATCTTTCTCTGTCTACCCTATCTCAGTCTCAGATCATCTTCTGTGTCACCATCAAATCCCCTCGTCGCCTTCTTGCCAATGAGAACAGTTTCAATCTCTCAACCTTTTCTCATAAGACCTTCACTCGAGGCAGGAAACATCCTGGTAATTCTCCTCTGCACCTTTTCCAACGCTTCCACATCCTTCCCGAAATATGGGCACCAGAACTGCACACACTATTCCAAATATGGCAATACCAGCGTTTTGTGTAGTTGCAGCCTGATATTGCAACTCCGGAACCCAAGATTTCTTCCATTGACCCAGTACTCTGCCTTTCTGTTATTCTTCCTAAAGTGTATCCCCATACATTTAGATGCATTGAACTCCATTTGCCAACTCTCAGCCCAATTCTGCAGTTTATGCAAGTCCCCCTGCAACCTGTAACATTCTTCCACACTGTCCACTACACCACCGACTTTAGAGTCGTCTGCAAATTTACTAATCCTTCTGCCTATGCCTGCATCTAAGTCATTTATAAAACTGACAAACTGCAGTGATTGCAAAACAGATCCTTGTGGCACACCACTAGTAACTGGACTCCAGGCTGGATATTTTCCATCAACCACCACTCACTGCCTTCCTTCAGAAAGCCAGTTTCTAATCCAACCTCCTAAATCACCCTCAATTCCATGTCTCTGCATTTTCTCCAACAGACTACCATGTGGAACCTTATCAAAGGCTTTAGTGAAATATATGTATACCACGTCAACTGCCCTACCCTCATATACCTGCTTGGTCACATCTCAAAAAAATCAGTGAAGTTTGTGAGACACTACCTGCCCTTGATGAAACCATGTGGACTATCTGATATGAAATTGATGTTTGCTAGATGATTATAAGTCTTATCTCTCATAATCCTTTCCAAAGCATTTCCTATAATAGAAGAAAGGTTCACTAGTCTACAATTACCTGTGTCATCTCTACTGCCCTTCTTCATCAAGGGCACAACATTTGCAATCCTCCAGTCCTCTGGTACCAAGCCTGTCGACAATGACGACTCAAATATCAAAGCCAAAGTCTCTACTATCTCCTCCCTAGTTTCCCAAAGAATCCTTGGATAAATCCCATTCAGCCCAGGGGACTTGTCTATTTGCCTCAATCCCTACAGTCAATGTTCTGACTAATGAAGGCAAGCATGCCAAAAGACGTTTTCACCACCCTTTCTGCCTGAAACTCCACTTTCAAGGAACTATATACCTGCATCCCGAGATGTCTTTTTTTTCAGCAACACTCCCCAGGGTCCTACCATTTACTGTATCAGATTGTGACGGGAGGGAAAACTTTAAAAACGAGATGTGATTGAAAACTGTAAAAATGAAGGTGCTGATACTGCATGCAGGAAGAACTATTTTGACTTGTGAGGCTGACCTGAACAGGAAGTTAACATTAATGAATCAAATCAGAAATTCAAAACAAAACATTCTCCCCTGACAAAGGTAACAACATGGAACAACATGACGTCAAGTACCAGGAATGCTTAAGTTGAATACCATGAATATGTTTAAGAGGAAATTGGACAAGTACCTCAGGGAGAAACATACAGAACGATGCACTGTTGGGATGAGACAAAGTGGGAGTAACGCCTATGGAGACTAAATATCTGCACTTGCTTGTTGGGCCAAAAGGCACTTTTTTTCTGTTGTAAAGTCTCTGTAAATGTCCTGTTCTCCTTAAGTAAAGAACCATTTAGTCACCCACTATTTGGTAAAAAAAGGGGTCCCACTAGGGTATAAGAGAGAAATACAAGAGGGATCCCTTCATAAGGTTATACAATTAACATCCATTACTGAAGGTATCTCTTCAGAGACCGCAGTTTAATTTTTGGCTTCTTAGAAGCAGTGGAGTGTAGAGTTATTATCTGCTTTTTGTTTTAACTTGAGCTGGTAACATCAAGATCTTTACTGAGTTCAGCTTGGGCCTTCTAAATAAATCCGTCATAGGGCTGAAAGCAACATGGTGAGAAGATTCAGTTTCTGAGAAGATTTGTAGCTCGGGTTCTCGTTGTTGTGGTTCTGTTCACCGAGCTGGGAATGTGTGTTGCAGACATTTCTTCCCCTGTCTAGGTGACATCCTCAGTGCTGGAAAGCCTCCTGTGAAGCGCTTCTGTGATGTTTCCTCCGGCATTTATAGTGAATTGTATCTGTTGCTTCAGGTTGTCAGTTCCAGCTGTCTGCTGCAATGGCTGGTATATTGAATCCAGGTCGATTTGCTTGTTGATTGAATCTGTGGATGAGTGCCATGCCTCTAGGAATTCCCTGGCTGTTCTCTGTTTGGCTTGTCCTATAATAGTAGCGTTGTCCCAGTCGAACTCATGTTGCTTGTCATCTGCTTATGTGGCTACTAAGGATAGCTGGTCGTGTCGTTTCGTGGCTAGTTGGTGTTCATGGATGCGGATCGTTAGCTGTCTTCCTGTTTGTCCTATGTAGTGTTTTGTGCAGTCCTTGCATGGGATTTTGTACACTATGTTGGTTTTGCTTATGCTGGGCATCGGGTCCTTCGTCCTGGTGAATTGTTGTCTGAGAGTGACTGTTAGTTTGTGTGCTGTTATGAGTCCTAATGGTCACGGTAGTCTGGCTGTCAGTTCAATAATGTTCTTGATGTATGGCAGTGTGGTTAGTCCTTTGGGTTGTGGCATGTCGTTGTTCCGTTTTCTTTCCCTTAGGCATCTGTTGATGAAATTGCGGGGGTATCCGTTTTTGGCGAATATATTGTAACAGTATTCTTCTTCCTCTTTTTGCAGTTCTGGTGCATTGCAGCGTGTTGTGGCCCTTTTGAACAGTGTCTTGATGCAACTTCTTTTGTGTGTGTTGGGGTGGTTGCTTTCGTAGTTGAGGACTTGGTCTGTGTGTGTGGCTTTCCTGTATACCTTTGTGGTGAATTCTCCGTTCGGTGTTCTCTGTACCATCACGTCTAGGAATGGGAGTTGTTTGTCCTTTTCTTCCTCTCTAGTGAATTGGATTCCTGTGAGTGTGGCGTTGATGATCCGGTGTGTGTTCTCTATTTCTGTGTTTTTAATGATTACAAAGGTATCATCCACATATCTGACCCAGAGATTGGTTTGAATTTGCGGTAAGACTGTTTGTTCTAATCTTTGCATTACCGCTTCTGCTATGAGTCCAGAAATGGGTGAGCCCATGGGTGTGCCGTTGATTTGTTCATATTTGGTTGTTGAATGTGAAGTGTGTTGTGAGGCACAGGTCCAGTAGTTTGAATATGCAGTCTTTGTTGATAGGTTCACTGTCTTGTTGTCTGTTCTGTATGTCCAGCATGTTAGCTATTGTTTCTCTCGCTAGGGTTTTGTCGATAGAGGTGAACAGTGCCGTTACATCGAATGAGACCGTTACATCGAATTGTGTCTGCAACACAAATTCCCAGCTCGGCGAATAGAACCACAACAATGGTGAGAAGATGAAATACAACTTTGGCATGTAAAGAAGTACGCATACCACTACTTTGCTTACTGCAAAAGGCAAACCATAAATACTTTTCTGAATGAACAAATCTAATTTTAGCAATGTGTAAAATCTGTTAACCATAAACTTAAGAAAGATTAACAGGGATAACAAAAAGCACAGTAGGTTGAATGTCATCAAAAACAAGTTTAATTCCAGATTTTCCTCTCAAACCCTTGCACACACCATTCAACATGGCCACAATCCATATATGCAGCATTTAACAAGAAAGAAGCCCCAAAACTGTTTATTAAAGAATAGTGAGACATTGGTCATGAAGAAGAAAGTATAAGATCAGAAATATACAAGACCCCAAAGTAGGAACAGAGGAAGCTATGAAGAGGAATTTGAGGAAAAAGGTTTGAATGAATGTCAGGCAGAATATATAAACTCTTATTCATGGCAGAGAGATAAAAGAAGCAAACACAAAAAGGAAACCTACTCGATCACCTTTCCTTAAGTTGTGAAGAACAAAGATTCATTGACCCCAGCAGTTTTTAATTAAAGGAGATGGATGCTTATTTGGTTTTGGGAAAGTAATATGGAAACATGTAAAATATTCTGAACTGCAATCTCTTCAAGGTTGCATGTTCCAAACATCCCCAACTGAAATCTGCAGCGTCGTGGTGTGTTCAATTTCACCTCTAGTTGTGCGATGAGTCTGGTCTCCTGTGCTTTCAATCGCTTCTTTTGACATTTCTTCTGTTCTTTCTTCAGCTTGTACACAATGGACTTTTGCTTTTGAAGTTCGTCCCTCAGTGCACGGTTACTGATCTCACTATCACTCTGGACAGAAGTAATTTCTGTAGAAGATCCACCCAATGGATGTTAATAGGTCTCATTAAAAAACAACTCAATTTGGACACTAACATTAGTGGATAAGAGATATATGCAAATCTGCACAACACTTGGCCACAATTCTCACAACCTGTTCGACAACTTTAATCAAGCCTGCGATGCCACTGACAAAACTCTCGCGCAATGAACATGCTGACCACTTGGCGGCCACGGTGTCGCCATACACATCAACGAATCAGTCCTGCAGTGTTACCGTACACACAGGCCGATCAACACAGCAGAACTATCTGGGCAGTCAGCATCGATAAGCGTGGTACAATTACGGTCAGAACCATATTGAGGAAAAAAGCCGAAATGAGAAGCTCGAGACTAAAAGCTTGCAAAAAATGTGCATTTGAAGGACAGGAGGGGAATGGGATTTGGAAAGGAATTCTGCAATCAGGCTACTATACATGGCCATGATTTCGGTTAACTCTGGAAGGGATGCACCAGTCAGAGAATTTAAAACCACAAGAGGTTGGAGGACGATGTTAGACTAAAAGTCATAAAGTAAGGCAGGGATTCGTCATGAAAGACTTTCAAAAATGTGCCAATTAGATTGGAGAAGTTAGAGGTTAGGAGGCAAAAGTCATTATGGCCAGGCTGATAATTTTCACAATAAGAGCTCTTTCCAGAATACAGGCAGCAGACTTTTGGAAATGCTCACATTTATGGAGTATAAGGAAAAACATCTGACCAGAAGAGGATGGAATTATCAAGTCTGCTGGTGAGAGTTATGGATGATGGGGCAGGATACATGTACCGTTACAGAGACATATTTGTGGTCAGTAAGTGCTGGGTTCACTCGAGGCTGGAATATGCTGCTGAGATATAAAGGGTTTGGACCAGCTGAGGATAGCAAATGGGAGGCTAGAGTGGCAAAGGGATACAGCTGGGGAGTCAGTAATAGTTTGTGTTAAATTTTCTTTGTTGAAAAATTCCATTGTGTTCATTTTTTTTTCTGAAAAGCTGGTCCAATTCTTTCTCCAATTTAGGCAGATGCAACATGACTGAATTTACAGACCAATGAAATCAAACTTGCATCAGTATTCAGCTCTTACTGTTTGAACTCAAGAGATTCCAAAGGAAACTGACATAACTAGATGTTAACAGACAATCTTGCACATGTATGCTTACTTACTCAGGACTGTCGGCCTCAATGACGGTGACAACACAGTATTAAGCAAAACTAGAGGGAAAACCTTCTGTGACACAACTCTTGTCATCATCCCACCACAAATTCAATAAAATAAAAAAAATCTGGAATTAAGAGTCTAATGAAAACCATGAATACATTCTCGATTGTCAGGAAATAAAAACTTCTGGTTCACAAATGTTCTTCAGGGAAGGAAATTGCCATCCTGACCTGGTCTGATCTCCATGTGACTCCAGACCCACAGCAATGTGGTTGACTGATACTTAACTGCTCTGTGGACAATTATGGATGGGCTATAAATACTGGCCACCCAGCTATGCCCACATCCCACAAGTAAATTATAACAAAACACCCTTACTGAATCCTACAGCAAGCCCAAATCAGGTGGTATTCTCACTTTCACACAAAATAAAAGGCTCGAGCATCACCATTCCTCAGTGTTGTGCTGTACTCTCAGCCATGCTACATTTTACAAATAAATGCACATTGTATTTGAATTTCGAAGCACACCAAATGACTTGAGGAAACGTCTATGAATCTTGATCATGTTTGAAATGTCCTTCCTAACTGTGTCGCAGAAACAGGCTGATCAGACCAGCTGCAGATGCTTGGTGGGATTTTAGAATAGGTCTGCCATGCGCACATGCGCAGATTAACTGTCCATCTGGCTTTGATGTACTCTCAGGCACTTTTGAGGAAGGAGACTGAAAAACCAGAGAAGAAAGCAAACATTAATTCCAGTCTGACATTATTTTCCAAGTTTATGAAAAAGGAAGAACGGAGGATAAGAAAGGAGATTGATTTTAATCCTCCCCCTGTGTGTCATGGTGGCTCAGTGGTTAGCACTGCTACCTCACAGCCCTACATATCTGGGTTCAGTTCCTCTCTTGAGCAATTGTGTGTGGAGTTCGCACATTTCCCCTATACCCACGTGTGTTTCCTCTGGGTGCTCCAGTTTCCTCCCACAGTCCAAAGATGTGCGGTTAGGTGGATTAGTGACACCACCACTAGGCCATCCTGAATTATTGGAGGTGGGGACGGGGTTTGAACAATCTCACTTCCTAAGTTCTTGAATTCTATTCGCTCCAGAATACAAAGCACAGCTTTTGAGGTAAAGCTTTTATTGCCTTATGAACCTGTTATTACAAAGCACCAGGCCTGCTCCCACTCGAATTACAATTGCTGCTGGTTCTTTTAATCTAAAATGTACACCAATACACTGCCATGCACATAAGACTATGAAAGGATTGGACACTCTGGAGGAACGAAACATGTTTCTGCTGATGGGTGAGTGCCAAACCAGTGGACACAGCTTAAAAATAAGGGATTGACCATTTATAACAGAGATGAGGAGAAGCTTCTTCACCCAGAGAGTGGTGGCTGTGTGGAATGCTCTGCCTCAGAGGGCAATGGAGGCCCAGTCTCTGGATTCACTTAAGAGAGTGTTGGATAGAGCTCTCAAGGATAGTGGAATAAAGAGTTATGGAGATAAGGCAGGAACAGGATACTGATTAAGGATGATCAGCCATGATCATATTGAATGGTGGTGGAGGCTCTAAGGACAGAATGGCCGACTTCTGCACCTATTGTCTATTGTCACACATGCACCCGCCAACACAACTCTACCTGTCATCTTTAAACTATTCCTGCTTCTTCTCAAACCTCATTACAGCTTCCTTAATTATTCCAAAACACTAATCATCCTTCTTATTTTACAATATTCTGATTTTCAACGTCACATGCTTGACACATAATAAAATTATGAAATTTACACCGAAAAGAAAAGGGCTCTGAGAAGCAAGCCCTACCAGACACCACTACTGACTTGAACCACTCTGGAACTTCCCCAAGTCCTTTTTCAAATTTGCAACCTTCTGGTTAAATCCAGTTTGCCATCCCTGCCTTAATCTCATGGATGATATCTTTTCATATAGCGTTTTTTTTTAAAGTGCATGTACACACCCATCATATCTGCACATCTTAAAGTTGCGATTTTTTAAGCATAGTCCTCACTTTTGACCTGCCTTAATCTCATGGATGATATCTTTTCATATAGCGTTTTTTTTAAAGTGCATGTACACACCCATCATATCTGCACATCTTAAAGTTGCGATTTTTTAAGCGTAGTCCTCACTTTTGAAATTTACTGTGACCGTTTTATTTCGCAGTCAACTGTTTCTTCCTGTTCTATTTTTACAAATGTGCATTTCCAACAAATTTTTAATGTGATAAAACAAGCCAATTAGTTCCACAGAAATAGAATAAAGCATATTACTGAGACTCATAGAGATCCAAGGACAGATGTGAAATATTTCATACAGTTTGAGTGAATTGAAGGAGGAAAGCGACATAGACAGAAGCAAAGTTCAGGGAGGGAACTAAAGAGGTCACTGTCTTAGTAACTGAAGGCTCTTCCACTAACGGAACAATTAAAATTGAAATTCTCAAAAACTATTATTAAAGGAATACAAATCCCTTGCCTGCAATGTATAACCATGTACATTAACTTAAATGGTGCAATGATTCGTTCTATCCTTCACAAACCGGCTTTCTGGAATACACCAGATAGTATAATACAATTGTCAAGTCTGGAAGTAAGTAACGCATTGACGAGGTTTCTGCAGTGGAAGAACGGAGCTGGGGCAATGATCGATAATTAGAGATTCGGGAAAGTGTCGAAGCAGGCCTTTTGGCCTTTTGAGTCCACATCAACCCTCCGAAGACCAGCCAGCCCCGCGCCCCCTCCCCCAGCTATACACCTGCATTTACCAGTGGTCATCCACCAAGCCCAGACATATTTCCCATGCCTTCACAACATTCCTATACTTTCCCACATTTTATTTCCAATTCCCCTTCATGAATGCCATGCTCTGCAACTCCCGTTTCCAATTACCTCTCAGACTTTCTATTTCATCCCACTCCCCAGTATCCCATTCCCACGCAGTGACAGTTTCCTGGAAGCTCAGGGTCTTTGCTTGCCGACAGAACGTAGGTGTACACACGTTTGTCACCCGCTCTGTTTTTCACTCCCCAGTCTAGACGAGATCACATTGTGAGCAGGAAATGCAGTTTGCTAAATTGAGTAATGGGCAGATAAATCACTGAAACCTTACATTGTGAGGAGAGACATTGTAAACGAACAGCATTACAACCTTTTGGGATTTCGTGGAATGGTGCCATATGGGGAAGTGCTGGCAGTCAAGGAGGATTGGATGAGGGTGTACCGAGAGAAATTGTCCTGCATAGTGCCGGTATTCAGTGGTATGGGCCAGTGGGGAAAGGGCAGTTCAATGTATATATTCCTGAGCTTCCTGCTGTAAGTAAACACCTCACTATGGAGCAAAACTAACAAATGTTTTTCATTCCAAAACTGACGCAAGGTACAGTTTACAGATCTCACGTGTTTGCACTGTCACTGTCACCGGGAGCAGTAGTACTCCCCCACACTGATTCAGACAGAACAGTTCTTCCTGTGACATGTCCATTTGAGAATGGAAGGACAGGTATTCATAACCCGTACTTAGAACGGAGTATCTGTATTGCTCAATAACAATCGCTTAACTATCCTAACTCCGTTTCAAATCACTTGACCCATAGCCTTGTATAACTTGGCATCACAAATTCACATCGGAATACTTTTGAAAGTTATGTGGATTTCTGCCTCTCAGAGTCTTGCATACACTATCTTCCAGATTTCAAACACCCACTGTTTGAAAACGTTTTTCCAGGCATTCACTCTAATCTTTCCGCCTCTGACCTTAAATCGGTGGCCTCCCCTGATCAAAATCTCCGTCAAAGTGAAACATGTATTTCAGTCTATGCTATCCATATCCCTCATTACTTTGTACATCTTAATCATGCCCTCCCCCACCCGCACAATCTCCTCTGCTGTATGAAAAACAGTTGTCCAATCTCTTTTCTTCAGCCCAGACAATATCCTGGCAAATCTCCCCTGCATCGTTTCCAGTGCTATCCCATCCCTCCTATAATGTGAATTGCATAACTACACACAATAGTCTCGCTTGAGCCGAATGAACAAGTGAAATAAATGATGCGGAAGTCCACAGAAACTGGTGTTTTTTGAATAAAGTTTCTTTTTCTCAATGCTGCCCTGTGCCCTTTTCTTAAGTCTGATGTTTCACTAACGGCTGGTCCATGTCAGTAAAAGCTGTGCCATGAGCATTGAGCTCACAACCGCGATATCAAAATGGATCAACGAGTTTGAGGGTACCAATGGTGAGACTTGGGCATAGTCACCCAGCAACAGTGAGCACAGCAGCACAGGCCTAATGAGATCAATGTGAAAGTGATTGTAAGGGAAATGGGAGGGGGAACTTGAAAGAGGTGATTGCGGGCGGGAGGGAATTCTCCGAGAATGGGTGAGTATGAATCCTGATATATGACTCACAGAGATGTGAGAGAGAGAGGGGTTTGATGGGGAAAAATCATAATCTCTGAGAATGCTTTAGTGTAAAATCAACTAATTCCTTTCTGTGTTTCTTCAGCATGAGTCAAAAGGAGTAAAATCCAGTGACTCGGATTCGAACGAGCGGACTGCGGCCACAATGCAGGATCTTTTAACATTCAAACCATTACTGAGTCATGCAGACACGCGTTTAAAACCAGCAATAATTACAGTGAAATAGGAGATGTTAGGAAGAGTAGCAGATGCACAACAGGAATATTAGGCAAGCGATAGCAGACACGTGGGAATTCAGAATTAGATGAATCTTTAAATTCGATATCCCCAGACGCTGTGGTGGTTCCATCGAGGACTGCGTGTTGAAGACTGAGTTTGATAGATTTCTAGAAAACAAAAGGTTCAGGGGATAGGGCGGGATATTGTTGCAATGTATGTTTCAATAACAATGAGTTATTAACAATGTGTTAATAACAGTTTATTCACCAACTTCCCCACACAAGGAAGTACCCACGGCTGCAGTCAGTCACATAACCTGAGTTCCGAAAACCGGAATCAGAAAAACTTTGTGGTGCAGCCGCGAATACCAAACCGGAAGTGGGGGTGGAAATGAGCACGTGAAGCTATTCTGTGGCACCCGTGACACGATTGGTAAAGGCGCGGTCATAGAGTCATGGAGATATACAGCATGGAAGCAGACTCTTTGGTCCATGCCAACCAAATATCCCAACCCAATCCAGCCGCACCTGCCAGCAACCGACCCATATCCCTCCAAACCCTTCCTGTTCATATACCCATCCAAATGCCTTTGAATTGTTGCAATTTTACTACCCACCACCACTTCCTCTGGCAGCGTATTCTCTACACGCACCACCCTCTGTATGAAAAAGTTAACTCTTTGGTCTCTTTTATATCTTTCCCTTCTCAATGTAAATCTATGCCCTCTAGTTCTGGACTCCCCGACCCCAGGGAAAAGACTTTGTATATTTATGCAAACACGAGAAATGCAGCGGGTGGGAGTGCTTCTGTCAAAGGCGAGGTGGAAGGGCATATTGGTCTCAATTTATTATATTATTAAGATTCAGCAGCAGCATTAACCCGCACTGAGAATTGGCTCAGAGGAAGCATGCTGGAGCTTTAAGTGAGAGGTCGAAGTGTTGAAAGCATTCTAAGAGATTCTCCTTCATAAAGTGGTATTTTGTTACTTTGACAGTAAGAGCTGCTTTTGCTCTCATCGTCTCCACATCAGTCTCTTGCTCCAGTAAACACTTCAATCCAGCGTACATTGTTTCCATTCCAACACAGAAACGCGTAGTATTGTCTCTCCATCTGGGATAATCTGAATTGATAATGACATTCTTTGAATGGAGAAATACAGCAGTGAGTTGTTAGTGCAGCGGCGATCTCTTGGGCTAGTAATCTTTGGAGACTGGAACGTGGCAGCTGCTGTTCGTTAAATTCGATGAATAAAATCTGGGAAATAAACCCAATCTCAGGAACAGAGACAATAACTTTATATTGCTGAAAACTCATTCATTCATGTCCCTTCGAAAGGGAAGTCTGCTGACTGTAATGTGTCCTGTCAACATGTGACTCCAGATCCACAATAATGTGGTTCACCAATGAATGCCCTATGACTCAGTTCAAGGTGAATTAGAATGAACAACAAATGCTCTTCAGACCAATGATAGCCACATTCCGTGGGAGAATAAGGAAGACTAAAAATACTTGGACAACAGGCGAAACGGGAATCGTGTCTGTGTGGACTCGAATTCAACTGATTCTCAAACTAAATAGACACAAGGATACCCACAGCGCCAAGAGGTCAGGGCCATGAGGTGACTGCAGGAAGGGAGTCAATTACCCGCTGAGGTGTAAACTCACTTACTCAGTCACAGTGCGCACAGGTCATTCACCACTCCCATATGTGAGAAGTGATCCTTCAGAAGACCAACTGGCATAGTCACCAGCAAGTTTACAAAAGACAGCAGGAGTTCTATTCTGCTGTTATTGCAGCTGTTAATCCCAACCAGCAATGTACCCTGTTTGCATGAGTGTTTCCAGTGGAGTGCCACTGTTTGCTGATGTAGATCAGTGATTTAGATTTAGTTCTAAGAGCCATGATTCAGACGTTTGCTGATGATACAACAATTGGTCGTGCAGTTGACTATGGTGAAGAATGCTAGGGACTGCAGGGATGTATCAATCAGGTGGAATGGCAAAATGCTGAATGGAATTGAATCCAGATCAATGATTGTTAATGAATTTGTGGAGAAGAAACAATAACAGTGAGCATTCTGTGTGGTGTACACGGACAAAGACATCATGGAGTGGACATTCACGATCGCTGAAGATCAATGGACAGGGGAATCATTTGGATGGAAGTACGTACTGCAGATTTTGGTAATCAGAATCGATATTAGAGTGGAGCTGAAGAAGCACAGCAGGTCAGGCAGCATCCGAGTTGCAGACAAAAATGACATTTCGGGCAAAGGCCTTTCATCAGGAATAAAGCTGAGAGCCTCGAGAGCAGAGATAAACGGGAGGACTGGGTCTGGGAAGAATTTCGCTGAGAGTGCAATAGGGGGATGGAGGTGGGGTTAAAAGTGATAGGTCGGAGGAGAGGGTGGAGCGGATAGATGGGAAGGAGGATAGACAGGTGGGACAGGTCAATAAGATGGTGCCAATCTAGAAGGTTGGAACTAGGGTAAGGTGGGTGTGGAGAGATGAGGAAGCTTGTGGAGACCACATTGATGCCCTGGAGTAGAAGGATCCCGAGGTGGAAGATGAGGCATCAGGAGTTGAGGAAATGGCGGTGGAGGAGGCCCAGGAACTGCATGTCCTTGGGAGAGTGGGGGTGGAGGGAGTTGACGTGTTTGGTCATGGGGAGTTGGGGTTGAATGTTGCGGATATACTGGAAATGTTCTCTTAAGCGGTCTGCGAGAAGGTGTCTGTTGGCCCCAATATAGAGGAGAGCAACAGATGCAATAAATGAAAGTGTGGCACTGAAGATGCACATTTGATGGATGTGGAAGGATCTATTGGAGCCTTGGAAGGATGTGATGGAGAAGATGTTGGTGCAGGTTTTGCAATTGCTGTGGTGGCAAGGGAAGGTGCTGGGAGGGGAGCGTGGGTCATTGGAGGGCGTGTACTTGACTAGGTAGTCGTGCAGGAAACAGTCTATGTAAAAGGTGGATAGGGGTGGCGAGGGAAATATATCCCTCGATTTCAGTGTTACTGACACTTTTTACAAACCCACTGACTCCCACAGCTGTCTGGATTATACCTCCTCCCACCCCATCTCTTGCGCAAATGTGATCCTATATTCCCAATTCCTCCACATCTATCGCACCTGCACCCAAAGGAGAAGCACAGCAGTTCAGGCAGCATCCGAGGAGCAGTAAAATCGACGTTTC
>NW_025214902.1:30619-37032 GCF_004010195.1 Chiloscyllium plagiosum
CTGGAGGAAGGAAACATGTTTCTGCTGATGGGTGAGTGCTGTACCACAGGGCACAGCTTAAAAAATGGGATAGACCATTTAGGACAGAGATGAGGAGAAACGTCTTCACTCAGAGAGTGGTCGCTGTGTGGAAAGCTCTGCCCCAGAGGGCATTGGAGACCGAGTCTCTGGATTCATTGAAGAAAAAAATGGATAAAGCTCTCAAGGAGAGTGGAATCAAGGGTTAGGGAGATAAGTCAGGGACAGGATACTGATTAAGGATGATCAGCCATGATCATATGGAATGGTGGTGCAGGCTCGAAGGGCGGAATGGCCGACTCCTGCACCTATTGTCTATTGTCACACACGCATCCGCCAAGACAATTCTACCTGTCATCTTTAAACAATTCCTGCTTCTTCACAAACCTCATTACAGCTTCGTTAACTATTCCAAAACACTAATCATACTTTTTATTTTACAATATTCTGATTTTCAACGCCACACACTTGGCACATAATAAAATTATGAAATTAACACCGAAACGATAAGTGCCCTGAGAAGCAAGCCCTACCAGACACCACTCCTTACGTGAACCACTCTGGAACTTCCACAAGTCCTTTTTCAAATTTCCACCCTTCCGTTTAAATCCAATTTTCTATCCCTGCCTTAATTCCGTGCCAATTAATCTCAGGGATGATACCTTTTCAAATAGTGTTTTTTTAAAGAAGTGCATGTACACACCCATCATATCTGCACATCTTAAATTTGCGATTTTTCAAGCATAGTCATCACTTTTGAAATTTACTGTGACCATTTTATTTCGCAGTCACCTGTTCTATCTTTAAAAATATGCATTTCCAATAAATCTTTCATGTGATAAAACAAGCCAAGTCGCTCGTCAGAAATAGAATAAAACATATTCCTGAGCCTCATAGAGACCCAAGGCCAGATGTGAAATCTTTCATACAGTTTGAGTGTATTGAAGGAGGACAGCGACATAGACAGAAGCAAAGTTCATGGAAGGAATTAAAGAGGTCACTGTCTTCGTAACTGAAGGCTCTTCCATTAATGGAGCAATTGAAATTGTAATTCTCAAAAACTGTAATTAAAGGAATGCAAATCCCTTGCCTGCAATGTATAATCATGTACATTAACCTAAGTGGTGCAATGATTGGTTCTATCCTTCACAAACCGGCTTTCTGGAATAGAACATATAGTATAATACAATCGTCAAGTCTCGACGTAAGAAAGGCATTGACGAGGTTTCTGCAGTGGAAGAACGGAGGTGGGGCAGAGATCGATAATCAGAGATTCGGGAAAGTGTCGAAGCAGGCCTTTTGGCCTTTTGAGTCCACATCAACCCTCCCAAGACCAGCCAATGCAGACGCCCCTCCCCAGCTCTACACCTGCATTTCCCATTGCTCATCCACCGAGCCCACACATATTTCCCATGCCTTCACAAAATTCCTACACTTTTCCACATTTTATTTCCAATTCCCCTTCAGAATTCCAAATCTCTGCCACTGTCATTTGCAATTACCTCTCGGAATTTCTATTTCATCCCACTCCCCTGTATCCCATTCCCACTCAGAATTCCCATTCCCCCTCACGCCTATATTTTCTATTCAGCCTCAGATCTCCCATGCTGCCAACAGTGTTTCCCATTCTCTCCGCCTCCTGTTTCCCATTTTCTCTCAGAACATCCATTCTCAGCCACTCATATTTCAATTTCCCTCTCAGAAATCGTATTCTTCCCCACTCCCATGTTTCGTATTCCCTCTAAAGAATTTTTGTTCCCAAACAACGCCCCATTTTTCCTTGCTTGCCATTGCTCGCTGTGGCGCAATAGTTTAGTCTGTTCGACTGCTCACGGGAAAGGTAGTATTGTGAAACACTGGAGAACCGAAAAACTTCCTTACTTTTGCCCCAACTCACCATACTCAGTGAAATATTCCCAGATCCTCAGTTGAGGATGTTTGTTGCTGGAGGTTACCTCAGAAACCCTGGAAACTCGTAATATATTGAGCGAATCGCAAAACAGAAAGTATTTAACACGAACACAAACAAAACTGGCAAACCTAATGCATTTTCAGACACAGCGAAGCATGAATGCTAAATGTGAGACAGTCCGAGGGCATGAGTTATAAACTAATCTCACAACTAACAACAGGGCAATCCCAGACTACTTTTTCAAACATATTGGAGCCCTAGTGCACCATCACTTCCCAGACAATGCTGAAAAGAGAGAAAGAAAGAACATAATAAGAATGGTCCATAAAAAGTGAATTTCACCAATCATAGTCTCGATTATAAATTAAGGAAATGGGAGAAAGTTAAGAATATTTGACATCGCAATTATTTTCCGATTCGCCAGAACATCAAATGACGAGGAGTCGAGTTACTGCAGGACTTTGTTTCACAACAGCCATGAAGTAACAGTCTCCATTCGGTTCCAGTAAAAACTCAACTTGCCTGGAACATAAAGCAGCGGGGCAGCTGCTTGAGCCAATGATTTATCGTGTGGGAGGCGAGCACGTCATGCCAGCACGGACACTGACCCCTGTGAGAGAGTCTGCACTCTCCCACGCTGCAGTTAACTCTCCAAGAAGCAAACCTTCTTTTTGTTTGGTTTTGACCACGGCACTTTTAACACGCTGCAGCTGTTGCAGAAATTGCAACGGGGGGATTCAAACCTACACCGCTTGCCAAACCGGAACCTAAATCTTAGACTGCTTGGCGATCCTACAATAGTGAAGTGTGACATGCAGGACACCCTGCAGGATTTTCAGACAGCGCTGTCCTCCCTGTGACATGCACGTGCTGGCTAAGATTCTGTTGTGTAGATGTGTCCCGCCTTTGCCAATAATACCGTGGTCTATCTCCCTACATTCTGTTGGTCGAAATGTGATTCCACTCAGAATCACAAATATGTCACAAACTACCTTTGGTGTGCTGGCTCTCCACAGAGATAAATGTGTTTCTCTTTTGGAATCATTCTCTTGCCTTCTCCCTGTAACTCTGCACACTTTCACTTTCAACATGAACATCGAATTAGTTTTTAAATAACTCGATTCAATCTGCGTCTTTGTCATAATCAGGCAGTGGTTTACAGACCCTAACCACTGCCTATGTGAAAACGTTTCTCCTCATGTACATTTTTCTTCTTTTACTAATGACTTTAAATATCTGCCAAATCGTTCTCGATCCTTTCAGGCTTAGGGAGCATTCTCCCTTCCTTATTTCCTCTGTCTATCCCACTCATGTCTTGGAAAGGTTTAACAAGGCCAGTTTTCGGCCTTTTGCTCTCCAAGGAGAACTGTCCCAACTTTCCAAATGACCTTTATTGTTGACATTCCTCATATACCACACCATTACCATCAACCTGTCAAGCGCTGTTTCCAATCGTTTCACGTCCCCACTTCCGAAAGTTTCACACCCAGAACTGTGCGAACATCGAGATGGTGGAGTTATTCAGAGTGCGATTGTGTGGGTGAGAATCCTGAAATACTTACTTTACTTTCAACACATGTGGTAATGTGCCATGCCCACTACAATGACACTTCTGACCCCAAAGATCAACGGTATTTCAAGGGGTGAAACCTAATGGTTTACATCTTTTTATCAAATAGTTGATCGCATGACCGGGCAAAAGCGAAATCAAACAATCAAGGCTCGATGGCGACTTGAAGTAAGACATTCTTACATGCCAGTATTAACACTAGCTGCTAAGCGAAGATCATGCCAGAGACACTCTTACATTTCCAACACCAAACCAGCAGGAGTCGCTCAGGTCCAACTACATCCCACTGTGCTCTCGGATTTCTACGCACCAAAATATTTCAAGAATATCGCCTACTCATTCCGTCTCCTTGTTCGTGGGACGGTGCTGTTTATCTCTTCCACTTGGACTAAGTTGTCTCCATCGGCAGAGTATTCAGCTACTTCCGTCCACCTGCAAGCAGTGTAAGGAGAGGCAAGCGCGGTTACACTCTAAAGCTCGCTCTCATCGGCACAGCCAGTTCCATCAAGTGCTGAGAATCAGCAAGTTTGATTGGGAATTTCCTCCAAATATCATGCATCTGAGACAGCGATAAAGATGTTGAGCTGGTAGGCAAGACAGAAATGTACTGCGGATTCTCTACCTCAGGTAAATTCATGTGAGGGCATTTTTGTGCAGTCTGTTTGGTGTTCAGAATCCATCTTCACAGCAATCCTGCAGAAAGGCTTTTGTAACAGTGACATCAGATTCTTTGCTGCAATCGGGCAGCAGTTAACAGCTGAGCCCCAACTGTCACAGATGAAGACAATCCGAATGAAATCCTCACTCACTGAGAGTCATCCCCACAGCCCTGAGCTGCGGGGCTGCAGTCTGTCTAACGCAGACGATAGGTTACCAATGAGACATTGTTTCAACATCAGCCACTCTGTCCCAGAGACAGGAAGCGTGGCAGCATCAAAGTGTGGCGTCACTCATGTGCCGACAGAAGCTGTTCAGCCCATCGAGTCCATCGGATTCTCTGTCACTTGTATATCTCTGTGGTTATTCATAGTTGGTGATATATATCCTAATAATGCGGAGCTGTGTCTGTATCGTAATGCTGTCTCCAACAAGTTGATCTAATTGTCACTCACGGCTTTTCATTTCGCGGGAAGACACTGCTGTGTGAAGCAGCGTGGGGAATACCTGCAGGGCGTCATGCACATAGAGCACTCTACAACTGATATATCTCACCATCACCAGTTTATTCCCAGCTCTGGCAAATGATTTTGCGAATCAGGTCAGATCAGACCGACAGAGAACAGGAAAACAGCTTCCACAAATTCACAAGTGTGTTTTCTCACCTGTGTCAATTTGGCGGGTGTATCAGTAGTGATATTCATTTCAGATACCTTGAGTGAAAGGAAGTGGAAAGTAAAACAACATGCAATACGTAGAATGGACCTCTGTTATAGCGAAACACTGGCAGGGGAAGTACACACACTGAAAAGTGGAATTTTCAACGAGCAGAGGATGTTTTCAATCCAATAATTACCGGGTTATGAGCCAATACGCTCCCGCTGGGCCGCTCTGTTAGCGCTGACCATAGCAGAATCACACTGTCTTCAGCTTTTCGTCTGGCGTGTCCCATGTACCTCAAAGGATGATTGCAAAAGGTCTTCACTATTATTGTGTGATACTATGTGGCTGTGCCAATATAACCTGTGAGTAACTTCTCACATTGTTTGTGATCTCACTCAGAATCACAAAATATGTCACAGTGCAAAGTGAGGCTATGCAGCCAACCTTCGCTGTGCTGACACCAAACAATAAGGAAATGTCTATGTGGTTCGATTGACTGACTTTATTTGATTTATTGATTGTCACATGAACTTGAGTACAGTGAAAACCGTTGTTTGCGATTGGTAAAGGCAGATCATAACAATCAAGGGTATGCAGATCACACACTGAGAAAAAGACAACATTTTGGACAGATCAAAGCTTCAGGTTACTCCGCACAGGACGTGCACTCAGCAAAATCTACATTAACAGGATCAGCATCATTTGAAGTGAGAGAATCAATTTCTCCATCTCGTAACGGCCTACAAGAAGCTTCTGCTGTGTGTCTTTAAGCTTCGGTACCTTGATCTGACCTCGATATCATCAAAATTATACCTTCTGAGTCCAAACTGGAACTGGATTCAAAACCCCAGGGCTCAAGTGTAACTTCTCGCACTTACATCACCCACCCGAGGTGATATCACACCCAAGACCAACAAGCCAGACCGCAGCAGAAGCATGGTCCATAAATCAGGTGAGACTCTGTTTAAAAAATAAAGGCTGCTTCTGTTGTTTCGGAGTGAAGGCAGTACTGAGTTTTAAGAACAACTCCTTGCCATTCTGACTCCCATTTCCCAGGAGGCTGTGCTAGCCGCTTCCCCCGCGAGCGGGCTCCCACCATTAGCAGCTGGACAAACCCATCTTCTATTGGCAATCAGTGTAGTGGGAGAGAAACGTAAACGCGCTCTTCAGTTCCCTGTCAACTACGGGGTTGTGGAGCAGGGGAGGGTGTTAGAGGGAGTGGGAGTTATGGAAATTCTGGAAAGCTGAACAAGACGGAGATCATGCAGGCACAGGACCTCATCTTCTTTTGGGAACCTTATGCAAATAACGCCATCTGAAACAGAAAAGTGCAGAACTGCGAGGAAAGAGGGAATCTCTCCCAGTCATGGGCAACAGTATGTGTGTCCTTCTCGAAATCACAGCGAGGACTGTGCTGTCTGAATCAGCATGGGATGTTACTGCAGCGAGTCCTGTCGCTGAGGCACACTGCACCTGATGTGTATACGCTTGTGTATAAAATGATTGAAATCGATGTTGGGTACTGAAGATTGCACGGTCTCTCATGAGAAAATAACTTGCCACTCTTCTAACTCACGCTGTGCTATGCGGGAG
>NW_025214902.1:38937-44232 GCF_004010195.1 Chiloscyllium plagiosum
TCCTGATATATGACTCACAGAGATGTGAGAGAGAGAGGGGTTTGATGGGGAAAAATCATAATCTCTGAGAATGCTTTAGTGTAAAATCAACTAATTCCTTTCTGTGTTTCTTCAGCATGAGTCAAAAGGAGTAAAATCCAGTGACTCGGATTCGAACGAGCGGACTTGGGCCACAATGCAGGATCTTTTAACATTCAAACCATTACTGAGTCATGCAGACACGCGTTTAAAACCAGCAATAATTACAGTGAAATAGGAGATGTTAGGAAGAGTAGCAGATGCACAACAGGAATATTAGGCAAGCGATAGCAGACACGTGGGAATTCAGAATTAGATGAATCTTTAAATTCGATATCCCCAGACGTTGTGGTGGTTCCATCGAGGACTGCATGTTCAAGACTGAGTTTGATAGATTGCTAGAAACAAAAAGGTTCAGGGGATAGGGCGGGATATTGTTGCAATGTATGTTTCAATAACAATGTGTTATTAACAATGTATTAATAACAGTTTATTCACCAACTTCCCCACACAAGGAAGTACCCACTGCTGAAGTCAGTCACATAACCGGAATACCAAACCGGAAGTGGGGGTGGAAATGAGCACGTGAAGCTATTCTGTGGCACCCGTTTCACGATTGGTAAAGGCGCGGTCATAGAGTCATGGAGATATACAGCATGGAAGCAGACTCTTTGGTCCATGCCAACCAAATATCCCAACCCAATCTAGTCCCACCTGCCAGCAACCGGCCCATATCCCTCCAAAACCCTTCCTGTTCATATACCCACCCAAATGCCTTTGAATTGTTGCAATTGTTCTCCCCTCCACCACTTCCTCTGGCAGCGTATTCCCTACACGCACCACCCTCTATATGAATAAGTTACCTGTTCGGTCTCTTTTATATCTTTCCGTTCTCAAAGTAAATCTATGCCCTCTAGTTCTGGACTCCCCGACCCCAGGGAAAAGACTTTGTCTATTTATCCAAGCACGAGAAATGCGGAGGCTGGGAGTGCTTCTGGTCAAAGGCGAGGTGGAAGGGCATGTTAGTCTCAATTTATTATATTATTAAGATTCAGCAGCAGCATTAACCCGCACTGAGAATTGTCTCAGAGGAAGCGTGCTGGAGCTTTAAGTGAGAGGTCGATTGTTGAAAGCATTCTAAGAGATTTTCCTTAACAAACTGGTATTTTGTTACTTTGACAGTAAGAACTGCTTTTGCTCTCATCGTCTCCATATCAGTCTCTTGCTCCAGTAAACACTTCAATCCAGCGTACATTGTTTCCATTCCAACACAGAAATGCGTAGTATTCTCTCGCCATCTGGGATAATCTGGATTGATAATGTCATTCTTCGAATCGAGAGATACAGCAGGGAGTTGTTAGTGCAGCGGCGATCTATTGGGCTAATAATCTTTGGAGACTGGAACGTGACAACTGCTGTTCGTTAAATTCGATGAATGAAATCTGGGAAATAAACCCAATCTCAGGAACAGAGACAATAACTTTATATTGCTGAAAACTCATTCATTCATGTCCCTTCGAAAGGAATGTCTGCTGACTGTAATGTGTCCTGTCAACATGTGACTCCAGACCCACAATAATGTGGTTCACCCATGAATGCCCTATGACTCAGTTCAAGGTGAATTAGAATGAACAACAAATGCTCTTCAGACCAATGATAGCCACATTCCGTGGGAGAATAAGGAAGAATAAAAATACTTGGAAAACAGGCGACACGGGAATCGTGTCTGTGTGGACTCGAATTCAACTGATTCTCAAACTAAATAGACACAAGGATACCCGCAGTGCCAAGAAGTCAGGGCCATGTGTTGACTACAGGAAGGGTTTCAATTACCCGCTGAGGTGTAAACTCACTTACTCAGTCACGGTGTGCATAGGTCATTCACCCCTGCCATATGTGAGAAGTGATCCCTCAGAAGACCAACTGGCAGAGTCACCAGCAAGTTTACAAATGACAGCAGGAGTTCGATTCTGCTGTTATTGCAGTTGTTAATCCCAACCAACAATGAACCCTGTTTCCATGCGTGTTTCCAGTGGAGTGCCACTGTTTGCTGATGTAGATCAGTGATTTAGATTTAGTTGTAGGAGCCATGATTCAGAAATTTGCTGATAATGCAACAATTGGTCGTGCAGTTGACTATGGTGAAGAATGCTAGGGACTGCAGGGATGTATCAATGAGGTGGAATGGCAAACTTCTAAATGGAATTGAATCCAGATCAATGAATGTTAATGAATTTGTGGAGAAGAAACAATAACAGTGAGCGTTCTGTGTGGTGTAGACGGACAAAGACATCATGGAGTGGGCATTCATGATCGCTGAAGATCAATGGACAGGGGAATCATTTGGATGGAAGTACGTACTGCAGATTTTGGTCATCAGAATCCATATTAGAGTGGTGCTGAAGAAGCACAGCAGGTTAGGTAGCAACCGAGTTGCAGAAAAAAATGACGTTTCGGGCAAAAGCCTTTCATCAGGAATAAAGTTGCGAGCCTCGAGGGTGCAGAGATAAACGGGAGGACTGGGTCTGGGAAGAATATAGCTGAGAGTGCAATAGGTGGATGGAGGTGGGGTTAAAAGTGATAGGTCGGAGGAGAGATGTGGAAGGCTCCTTTGGGGCCTTGGATGGAGGTGAGGGAGGAGGTGTGGCAGGGGAAGGTGCCAGGACGGGAGGGTGGGTTGTAGGGGTGTGTGGACCTCACCAGGTAGTCACGGAAGGAACGGTCTTTGCAGAAGGTGGAAAGGGGTGGGGAGGGAAATATATCCCTGGTGGTGGGGTCCGTTTGGAGGTGGTGGAAATGTCCGCGGATGATTTGGTTTATGCGAAGGTTGGTAGGGTGAAAAGTGAGCGCCATGGGGGTTCTGTCCTTGTTACGGTTGGAGGGGTTGGGTCTGAGGGTGGAGGTTCAGGATGTGGACGAGATGCATTGGAGGGCATCTTTAACCACGTGGGAAGGGAAATTGCGGTCTCGAAAGAAGGAAGCCATCTGGTATGTTTCATAATCTATGCTACTTTCTCCCCACCCCACCCTACTCTCATTTATCTTTCCACCCATCAGACAATCTGCTTGTATTTTCTGCTCCTCGGATTCTGCCTGAACTGCTGTGCTTTTCCAGCACCACTCTCATCAAAACTCTGGTTTCCAGCATCTGCGGTCATTGTTTTTACCCTCTGCTCCCAAATCCCGAGTTCCACCACAGAACACACCAGATGGCCTCCTTCTTTAAAGACCGGAACTTCCCAATCTATGTAGTTGAAGATGCCGTCCAACGCATCGCATCCATGTTCTGTACCTCCACCCATGAACCCCCAAACCTCCAACCACAACAAGGACAGAACCCACCTGATCCTCATCTTCTATCACACCAACCTCTGCATAAATCACATCATCCGCTGACAGTTTCGCCATCTAGAAACGGATCCCACTACCAGGGATATGTTCTCCTCACCACCCCTATCCACTTTCCACCAAGACCATTCGCTGTGTGACTACCTAGTCAAGTCCACTCCCTCCAATGTCCTACCCTTCTCTTCGGCACCTTCCTCTGCCACCGCAGGAATTGAAAAACCTGCGCCCACATCTACCCCCTGATCTCTGTCCAAGGCTCCCATAGAGTCTTCCACATCCATCAAAGTTTCACCTGCACTTCCACACATGTCATTTCTTGTATCCGTTGCTCCCGATGCGGCCTACTCTAAATTGGGGAGACCGGATATCTTCTCACAGAGTACTGCAGAGAATATCTCCAGGACACCCGCAAGAATCAACCTCAGTGCCCCCATGACCAAAAATTTCAACTCCGCCTCCCACTCTCGCGAGGACATACAGGTCCTGGGACTCCGCCATCGCCACTGTCTCAGCGCCCGATGCCTGGAGGAAGAAAGCCTCATCTTCTGCCTCAGGACACTTCAACCCCATGGCATCAATTTGGACTTCACCAGTTTCCTCATGTCTCCATCCCCTACCGTACAGCAATTCCCACCTTCCAGCTCAACACCGTCCTCCTGACATGTCACACCTTGCATCTTCATTCCCACCTATCCACCTATCTCTGACATATAATGTTCACCCCCCACCTGCATCCATTTACAGCACTCTCAGATACCTTCTTCCCAGCCCCGCCCCACTCCCATTTATCTCTCGATCCAATATGCTCCCAGTCTCATTCCTGAAGAAGGACTTTTGCCTGAAACATTCATTTTTCGTGCTCCTCAGACGCTGCCGGATCTGCTGTGCTTCTCCAACGCCACTCTAATCTTGAGGGGAATCAGTTGATTGAGAGGGTTTTTGGATATTTTCTACTGTTGACCACAGGCTGTGGATGATTTTAGAACCTTAGCAACCACCAGTTTAGGGAACAGCTAAAGGAGTGAGCACAAGTCAGGTCACAGCATAAACAATATTTTGTTTTAAATTGTAAAATAAAACTCGGAAGGCTGAAGTATGCATCTTTGCCCATCAAGACCGTTTCACCAATGAGTTTATCACTGATTCCTTTCCAGGGAGGAAAGGGTCGTGTGAGGGAGCCGTGGTTTAATAAGGAATTGGAATCCCTTGTTAATGGGAAGAGGGCGGCCTATGTAAAGATGAGGCATGAAGGTTCAATTGGGGCGATTGAGAGTTATAAGGTAGCCAGGAACGATCTGAAGAGAGACCTAAGAGCAGCAAGGAGGGGACATGAAAAGTTCTTAGTTGGTAGGATTAGGGAAATCCCTTAGGCTTTCTATAGGTATGTCAGCAATAAAAGAATGACTAGGGTAGGAATAGGTCCAGTCAAGGATAGTAGTGGGAAGTTGCTTGTGGAGGCTGAAGAGATTGGGGAGACACTGAATGAATACTTTTCGTCAGTATTCACTCAGGAACAGGACATTGTTGCCGATGTGAATATTGAGTCACAATTAAGTAGAATGATTGGCTTTGAGGTACGTAGGGAAGAGGTGTTGGAAATTCTGGAAGGGGTTAAAATAGATAAGTCCCCTGGGCCTGATGGCATTTATCCTAGGATTCTCTGGGAAGCAAGAGATGAGATTGCAGAGCCATTGGCCTTGATTTTTATGTCCTCGTTGTCTGCAGGAATAGTGCCAGTAGACTGGAGGCTAGCAAATGTGGTTCCCTTGTTCAAGAAGGGGAGTAGGGATAACCCTAGTAACTATAGGCCGGTGAGTCTCACTTCTGTTGTGGGCAAAGTCTTAGAGAGAATTGTAAGGGATAGGATTTATGAACATCTGGATAGGAATAATGTGATCAAGGATAGACAGCATGGTTTTGTGAAGGGCA
>NW_025214902.1:45289-54437 GCF_004010195.1 Chiloscyllium plagiosum
GGAGGTTTACCAGGATGTTGCCTGCTATGGTAGGAAGATCGTATGAGGAAAGGCTGAGGCACTTGCGGCTGTTTTCATTGGAGAATAGAAGTTTAGGGGTGACTTGATAGAGGTGTACAAGATGATTAGGGGTTTAGATACGGTTGACCATGAGAACCTTTTTCCACGTATGGAGTCAGCTATTACGAGGGGTCATAGCTTTAAATTAAGGGGTGGTAGGTATCGGACAGATGTTAGGGGTAGCTTCTTTACTCAGCGAGTCGTGAGTTCGTGGAATGCCCTGCCAGTAGCAGTGGTGGACTCTCCCTTTTTACGGGCATTTAAACGGGCATTGGATAGGAATATGGAGGGTAATGGGCTAGTGCAGGTTAGGTGGGCTTGGATCGGCGCAACATCGAGGGCCAAAGGGCCTGGAATGCGCTGTATTTTTCTATGTTCTATGTTCGATGTTCTAAGTCAGAGTGCTATGGGCCTTGGAGGGGAACTTGCAAATGGTGGCGTTTCATTGCATCTTCCAACCTTGTCGTTATAGTCAGTACAACTGTTGAGCTTTGCAGGTTCTGTCAAAAATGCCCACATGACTTACTTTAGTGCATCTTGTCGTTGGTGCACTCTGCTGCAATTGTGGCTTAGCGGTGAAGAGAATGAATATTGCAGGTATTGAAGAGGGTACAATCAAGTGACTGCATTGTCGTGGACCGTGTCCAGTTCCTTAAGTGTTATTGAAGTTACACCCATCGAGGCAAATGGAGAGAGTTATGTTCCACGTCTCATTTGTGCCTTGCAAATGATGTAGGTTTCACTGAGACACGAGTTGAGTTTATAATAAAAAAATGTGCACTAATGGACATTTTTTAAGTTGCCAAATTGTTTATATCGCCAGTTTCCATCCGTTTATTTTTCTAAATACTAGCTCTGTGGACAATTACACGGGATAATTTGGTTTCTGTAAAGCCAATGAATGTCAGTGGAATATGATTAGATTCTGATTTGTCAGAGTTATCATTACTCTATTTCGTCATTATGTGGACAAATCTGATTCCTGTCGCTGTCTGATTTCAAGTTCCAATTCCCGTCTGCACTTGAAATTTCAACCGTTTCGTCGCATAAATGTCTGCACCTGCCTTAATAATATATAAGGACGCCGCAGGGGACAGCAGAGATTTACGTACATGTTGTCAATACTGGAGAAAATGGAGCTTCGTTGAATGATTGGTTCAGCTGGGATTATTCTCCTTGAAACAAAGGAGGTGGAGGGGAGCTCTATAATCACATAATAACATTTATACACGTTCAATATTCCTGGGGTCTTGACAGGGTAGTTACGGCCGGTGGTTCACCCTCTGGTATGAGGAGAGCACCAGAGGACATGAACTCAGAATTAGATATTGCCTATTTAATTCAGAAATGAGGAGTAATTTCTTTGCTCCGGGGCCAGTGAATCGGTGGAACTCCTTAACAAAACTGCTGTTGAGGCTGAGCTGTTGTGTATTTTCAAACTGTGCCAGACAGATACTTAACGAGAAAGACGATGGAGCTTTGTCGAGGCAATGCAGGAGAATGGAGTTGAGGATTATCAGATCAGCCATGAGTTCATTGAATGGTGGAGCAGACTCGATGGGCTGAATGGCACACTTCGAATCCTACATCATTTGGTCTAAAGTCTTACTTTATTGATATGTTTAGAATTCTGAGAGGATGGGATTAAGTGATAGAAAAGTTTTCCAAACGTATCAAACAGATCAGGGACTAGGCGCACAAGCTCATGAGCAAGAAATGTGATGTGGCCTGGAGACAACACATGGCACTGGGCACCCTCAGATGGGTATGTGCAGAAGCTGTGATTGCTGAAGAAAACTGGTGAATCTCATGCTGTTGGCAACGTGGGGATCACGGTGGATGATGGATCGTGGTATGATTCACACAACAAAAGATTGTGGAAGAATGAATGATTCGTTTCATTGGAAAAGTTTTCTGCGGTTCCAATTCAATTGACTGTTTAAAATAATAATCAGAACTTTGTGTGGAGTGTGACATTAAAATTCACAGGCTCATTGGATAAAATATTGCACCCGATCTCTCCTTATTTGTTTCGCTTTCATTCGTTGTAAATTCAAAGGAAGTCAAGATGGAATGAAGGGAGGAAAGAAACGTGGCACTCCTTTTTCATTATCCCAATTTAACTTTCAACAGAATCAAATTGGTTTATTTCGACATTGATGTGCTATCGATTTATCACAAATCTCCAGTTCAATGAAGGACAAGAGCAAGATTCTCCATTCAATGTATCCTAAAGATGCGAGGCATAAAGGGAAACCACAGCTGCGTTTGATAGAAGTAACAGCCAGACTAGGATTCAAATCCACACATGCACAATGAAAGAGCAACCCGTCGCCTTCAACTCTGGTCCACTTTAGCCCGTGGCAAAGGCGCTTACATGTGACTACATCAAGAATGCATATGGTGCACCTAGGGGATAAGAAATTCCCTGAGCGGAATCGAATCCACACCATTATGTTTCTGCTTCCAGTGTAATAATAATACCAGCAAATTGCAAGGAATTGACCTCGCCCTTGGAAGGAATACCTTGTCCTTGATTTATTTCGAGTCGGAACTGTCTCAGAATGAACCAGCAAACATGAAATTCCCATCACATTCACACGCACATTTAGTCTTGACGCATAATGTCTTCAGACAGTTTCTCTCTCACGTGAAGAAGTATATATGGAGAGAGAAGTGAAGGTGATGTTTTAGCTCAATGGTCTTTCGCATATGGTTGCACCTGAACTGGGTAAAATTCCCGGAAATGCAGTTTTGTTCGTTTCATTTTATTAATTTTGCTGCAACTTCACTCTGTTCATTCCAATGTTTGGAAGTGAATTGGAATTATATGATTTGAACGTTTAAAGTTGTATTCAGTTTTGCTCGGAATTTATTTCAGCTTAAAGTAAATACTGATGAGAAAAACGGAAGGTTAAACTACAAAACAAGATGGTAGTTTTGATGCTCAGTTACTTTGGCAGATTTCAGTGGGTATCAAATGAACCCAACATCATGGCGATTGTCCTCTCATCTTTAAGGCATGGTATTAAAGTAGGAAATCGATCTCCAAGAGACGAGTCACTTCCTATTCATTATAGAATATCTTCCCTTGACAATATACAAAATCTGCTCAGTTACATTTATATTGCTTCATTGTGGAATGTTAATAGAAATCTTTCAAAACTCTGAGTTTTTTTTTGCTGAATCTTACTCAGCTGCATACGTTTCCGATATTTCTTTACATCTAGAGTCGACCAAATTAGACATTGTTTCCTCGCAACTTCCACCCCCCACACCCCACTTTTACACTTTTACTGGCCACAGGCTGTCTCTCTCCTGGTGAAACTCACTGCTTGTGTGTCTCTAAATGCACTTTTCCAAATATTTTGGAAACGGATTCTCTGAGTGACAGAAATTCTGCTCCCATTATTTCTTTGTCCTACATCGATGGTTTTAAAAGTCCCACGTTCAGAAATTTGCGAACTTGAAAGAGTGAATTTACCACCTATTTACTCTCTCCAAACCTCAAGTACTCTAGAAAACTTCCATTCGGTTTTGCTTGATTTAGTTTTAAGTTTTCCAAAACACAAATAAATAAAATTCCATCCCCACTAAACGCCGTCAGCATCGTCCCTAATGTCTTAGCTCCCCAGTAAACGCTGGCAGTGTCCTCTCTGATAGAATCACAGATTCCCTACAAGGCAGAAAGTACAATTCAGCCAATCGATTCTGTAGAGAAACTCTGAACAGCATCTCAACCAGACCTAGCTCCCTTCTCAATCCCCGCAGTCCTGTCTTGTGATTTCAAATAAACCTGCTGGAATAAAACATGGCATCGTGTGACTGCTGACTTTATGACTGCGATACTCATGGCTAATTCACTTAACTTATTGAATTCACTCCCTGGACATATCAGCACAATTTAACATGGCCAATCCACCTAACCTATAGACTTAACAGCAGTGCGAACCACTGAGCAAATGTACCATCACATTGAACACTATCTGTAGCATGTGTAATGGCTTTACACACTGGTAACTAAGCCTAGTGATATAAAGCTGCACCCATCACCCGAATTCAATGCATCCAAACGCGGTTCTTCGCGGTACAACCTCATTAGTGCTGCTGGAAATGTTTCTGTACGCAGGTCTGAATGGGTTTACACTGTTTTCTTCCTCAGATTCCTGCTTTAAATAAACATATCAGTCAGGAACAACTCTATATAATGGTTTTCATTGCAACACAAACACAATGTGCAGTTTGCTGAAGTTACGTGCTTGCACTTTCACTGACACTCTCTCTCCCCAGGAGCTGCAATCCTTCCCCAGCTGATTCAGACAGCACTGTCCTTGCCGTGACATGACCCTTCGAGAATGGAAGGCCAAGCATTAATAACCTTCACTGGGGAACAGAGCGAGATGTTTAAAACATTTACAATGCCCCCAGCGGAGAATTGAGCCCTGTGACAGGAGGGGACACTAACCACGATACTGTGGAGGACATCGACGTCGAAGGAGGCCTTTCAGCCAGTTATGGCCGCACTTGCCCAACACAACTGCTGAAAGACATGAATCAAGATTTCCATCTTTTAGCCCATAGTCTCATATGTCTTGGCATCACAAATTCACATCTGAATTATTTTCAGGTTAAAAGAGTTTCCCCCTCTCTGACCCTTTCCGCACATCTCCTCAACCCTTTCTTTCTTTACCCGAAATCTCTTGGCCCCGGTGTTCGATCCCTCCATCAATACGAAACGTTTCTTTCAGTCTATCCTATCCATATCCCTCAGAATTTTGTAATTCTCAGTCATGTCTTCTCCAATCTGCGCTGCTCGGCGACAAACAACCCCAGTGTGTCCAATCTTTACTCAATTCTGAAACTCTTCAGCCCAGACAATATCCCAGTGAATCTCTCCTGCAAGGTTCCCAGTGCGATCACATCCATGCTATATTGTGAATTGCAGAACTGCACACAGTAATCTAGCTAGAGCCGAATGAGCTTTTTTTCTATTCTTTTACAGTATGAGGGCGAAGCTGGCTCGGCAGTATTTATTGCTATCCCTAATTACACACCGCCAGTTGAAACTCAACTGTATTGCAGTGAATCTGAAGTCACATGCAGGCCCCACCAGGTAAGAATGGCAGTCTCCTTCCTCAAAGGACGTCAGATTTTTTTTTCAACAATTGACCATGGATTTATAGGAGTTATTAAATTCGTAATTCCAGATATTTATTGAATCCCAATTCTACCACCAAGCATGGTCGCAGTCAAACCCGAGTCCCTGGTGTCTGAATTAGCAGTCCAATGGTCAGTGGAAATAGCGCTCGGCCATTGTAGAAAACCTGTGAAACTAATCTTTTCCAATGAAGTCGCTTTTCCCCGATACTGCCCTGCGTCATTTTCCTGAGCTTGACCCCCCCCCCCCAGTATTCTCTGGTCCATGTCAGTAAAAGCTGCTACATGAGTATTGATCTCACAACAGTGGTAACCAAATGGATCAACTGGTCTGCAGGTCCCGATGATGGGGTCGGGGCACATTCACCCAGCAACAGTGACCACAGCAGCACAGACTGAACGGTATCAATGTGAGAGTCAGTTTTAGATTCTGCAGTGCCTGAGTGAAATACGAAATGACTCCAAAACTACACGATGAAAGAGCAGTGCTCCGAAAGCTAGTGCTTCAATTAAACCTCTAAGACTATAACCTTGTGTTGTGTGATTTTTATGTTTGCACACCGGCATCTCCAAATTAATGAAATGGGGGTGTGGGATGGAAAGTTCAGTTAGTGATCGTAGGAGGGAAGAAATCCCTGAGAACGAGACGATTTTAATTCTGACATATGAAACACAGAGATGTGAGCGAGCAGAATTTGAAGGGAAAAAATCATCACCTTGTAGAAAACTACCATGTCAAAACAACTGATTCCTTTGTGTTTCATAACAACTGGGCCAGACAGGGCAATTACTGCCGTGACTCAGATTTGAACCGAGGTTGCTGCGGCTACAACGCAGAATACTAACCATTATACGATCACGGCATCCCAGAAACGAATATGTGAAAAGTGCACAATAGGTACAGTAGCAGAGGAAATGTTAGGCAGAACACCAAATGCACAATATCAGTGATTAGCGAACAGTGGCAGATATGTGGGAACTCAGAATGGGCTGACCGTTTAACATTGGTGTCCCCGGTGGCTGTGGTGATTCCATAATTAATATGCTGAAGGCTGAGATAAATAGATTTCTCCAAAACATCAAAGACTCCGGGGACAGTGCAGTTTTTGTCGAAATAGTAATGCAGATTAACATCGGCTACTTCACCAGTTTCCCCACAAAGGCAGTATCCACTGCTGCCGCAGAGTCCCAGTTCCCAGCCCCAGAATGAGAGGAATTGAGTGGTGCAGCCGTGAAGTTCCAACTAGAAATCGGGATGGGAATGAAGTCGCAGAGCATCTCGATGGCTCCAGTGACACAACCGGTGAATGCACAGTACTTCTATGACGGTTTAGAGGCGCAAACAGTTCAGAGATTGGGAGTGCTCCTGGTCAAAGGCGGGACAGGAGGGAAAATTTGTTCCTGTTTATAATAACATAGCAATCTACCGTGTATCTTGCTGAGACAGCTGAGTGCCACAACTGGAGCGTGGGCGGCTCGTTTGAAGTTTGATCTTGCTTCACTCTCACCCACTTCCCTGGAATGAATTGCTTTCACCATTTTTCTTTCCAATTGTTTGATATCTCCCTGCAGTCTGCGGCTTTCTTCCTCATGTTTAATTGTATGACTAACTGCTGTATGATCTGCACACTGCTAAATCACGGCCACTACAAGTAAATATGAATCTATATGAGAAAACAGTGGAAATCACAGCAGGCATGCTTCGTAGGTTTGCAGGCGATACCAGGATTGTAGACAGTGAGGAAGATTATCTAAGATTCAAAAGGATCTTAATCCAATAAATCGTTGGACTGAAAAATGTAACATGGAGTTCAATCTGGATAAATGGAAGGTATTGCATTTTGGTACAACAAAACGTGTAGGGCTTATACGGTTACTGATAGCGCTTTGCGTAGTGTTGGAGAACACGGTAGCTCGGGGTGCAGGTACATAATTCTTTGTAGTTTGCTGGCCTTCATAACAAGTGGGATTGAGTATAGAATCAAAGAGGTTCTTCTGCAGCTGTACAGGGCCCTGGTGAGACCACACCTGGAGTAATGTATGCAGTTCTGGTCTCCAAATTTGAGAAAAAAGACATTCTGGCTATTGAGGGAGTGCAGCGTAGGTTCACGAGGTCAATTCCTGGAATGGCGGGACTATCTTATGTTGAAAGATTGGAGCGACTGGGCTTGTATACCCTTGAGTTTAGAAGACTGAGAGGGGATCTGTTTGAGACGTTTAAGATTACTAAAGTATTGGACACTCTGGAGGCAGGAAACATGTTTCCGCTGATGGGTGAGTCCCGAAACAAGAGGACACAGCTTAAAAATAAGGGGTAGGCCATTTAGGATAGAGATGAGGAGAAACACCTTCACCCACAGAGTGGTGGCTGTGTGGAATGCTCTGCCCCAGAGGGCAGTGGAGTCCCAGTCTCTGGATTCGTTTAGGAATGAGTTGGATAAAGCTCTCAAGCATAGTGGAATCAAGGGTTATAGAGATAAGGCAGGAACAGGATACTGATTGAGGATGATCAGCCATGATCATAATGAATGGTGGTGCCGGCTCGAAGGGCAGAATGGCCTACTCATGCACCTATTGTCTATTGTCTATTGTCTATAATGCCGATAGGGGTGGGGAGGGAAATATATCTCTGGTGGTGGGGTCTGGCTATATGTGGCAGAAATGGTGGAGAATGATTAGTTGTAGCTGGAGGAAGTTGAGGACCATGGGGTCTATTCTTGTTGTAGTCGGAAGGGTGGGGTTCAAGTACAGAGGTGTGGGAAGTTGAGGAGATTCGGTGGAGCACCATTCTGCAAGCTCGCCACCTCTTCAATGCTATCCGACCCTCGTCATATCTTTGTACTGTCGGCGGATCAGGCTGTGGGTGGCACGATGGCTTAGTACGGATACTTCACAGTGCCAGGGCCCCAGATTCAATTCTCTCCTCGGGTAACCGCCAGTTTGGCGTTTGCATATTCGCCCCATGGGTGCTCTGGTTTTGTCCTGCAATCCAAGCATGTGCAGATTACGTGAAACTGGTATGCTGAATTGCCCAAAACTTTTTTTATTAGTCAGTGGAGAATGGGTCTGGTTGGGTTCCTCTTCGGTGGGTTGGTGTGGGCTTATTTTTCCAAAAGGCCTCTTTCCAAACTCTAGTGATTCTAATATTAAAAATTAGCCAAAGTGCCCTCAGTTCATTCATCTAAATTATTAACGGCATAATGTGAAAGTTTGTGATCCCAACACTGAGTCTTGTGGAACAATGCTTGTCACTGACTTCCATCTTGAGAAGGCACATATTATCGTTGCTCTCTGCTGGCTTCTATCGATGCTAGCACGTTGCATATGACACCATGGGTCCCCTTTCTCAATAACCTCTAGAGTAGCAATTTGTCAAAATACGTCTTGAGTTTCAGGTAGATAATATCCATTGGTTCTCCTGATCTGCTCAGTACTTCCTCAAAACATTCTAGCGGGTTTGTCAGGCATGACCGCCCCTTGATAAAACCATGCTAACTCTGCCATATCTTACCAGCTACATCCAAGTATTCAGAAATTGCATCCTTACAATGGATTTCAGGATCTTACCCACAACTGAGGTTAGGTTAATCAGTCTGTAATTTTCCGTCTTCTGCCTTAATCCCTTGTTACACGGGGTGTCACGTTAGCGATTTGCCAGTCCACTTTGCCCTTTCCTGATTCTAGTCATTCCTGAAACATCACAACTAACGCTTGCTCTACATCTTCAGCTATCTCCCTTACAAGGCTGGGTGTAGTCCATCTGGTCCAAATGATCTATCTGCATTGTGGCCATTCAGTTTTCTAACACGTTCTCTTTGGTGATGATCACCATACTCCGTTCTGCCCCTCACCCTGCTGAATTTTTGGGAAATTAATCATGTCTTCCACTGTGAATACAGACGCAAAGTTCCTCAGCCATTCCTTTGTACTC
>NW_025214903.1:0-8680 GCF_004010195.1 Chiloscyllium plagiosum
TCAGAAGTAATGCTTCATCGTCCTGACGTTCCCAGTTGCCCCAAGGCTCTCAGAACACACGGGATATATTGGTGTTGTTAGCTGGTGGTGGGGAGTGGTGAGAGGGAGGGTATTTTGAGCCGTCTTTCAAAGCAGCGGTCTTTATCTGAGAGGACATCCTTTCATTCAACGTGGAGACCTGAAGACGATGGGAATGGATGACTGCTTCTGAATGAAGGGACTGTGGCTGCTGCCAGGACAGTAGGTATTCACCAACACGATGTACTGCGCATGGTCACACTTCAGCATTAATGGAGTGAGAGACGGTGGATCCAATCACAAGGATAAGAACATAAATTAAAGGCATTGTCAGATCAGTTGAAATGGGTAGTTATATCATATTTTCAATGGCCAATGCCATTTCAAATATTGACTCCTGTGTTCAGAACTCACTACTCTACATGTACCGTGAGGAACTGCACAGAAGGAAACAACAAAAAAGAGCATAAATCCCATTGTATATAAAGATTTCTCAAACAATTGCCTTCTAAATGGTCGACTGCCTTTCTATTTTTCTTGGCATTGTCGCACAAAGTCACCTCTATCCACATTTCTCGTCATCTGCCATGTTTTTGCCCACTCACTCCACTTGTCTTAATCACCTTGGAGCTCTTCTTTCATCATCTTCACCTATTCGCAGTCCCAGCTTTGTGCCCTTAACAGAATTGGAAAACTTACATTTGATTTCAACATTCGAAAGTTTGATATTTACTGGGAATAGCTGGGGCTAAAACATCGATCCCTGCGATACCCCATGAGCCTTCCATTTGAAGAAACGATCTTTCAATCCTACTCATTGTTTCCGATTTTCTCTCCCATTCTAAAACCATGACCATATATTAGCCACAATTACAAAAGTTGATTTTGCACACTTTCTTGGGACATTATCAAAACTCATTTCTCTAAACACAAAGGCATTTGATCCATTGCATCTCCATAATGTTTCTCACATTCTCAAATATGAATTTCATTTCATAAATCTATGTTGTCATTGTCTGTGCCCATTACTTTCAGTCCAAATAATTTCGCCACATCTTTATTTAGTAGTTTAATTCCATTCTATTTTCCAAGGCCCGAAAGGCTCCCTCACCTCTATCCAAGGCCCTAAAGGAGCCTTCCACATCCATCAAAGTTTTACTTGCACATCCACTAATATCATTTATTGTATCCGTTGCTCCCGATGCGGTCTCCTCTACATTGGGGAGACTGGGCAGCTCTTAACAGAGTGCTTTAGGGAACACCTCTGGGACACCTGCACCAATCAACCACGCCGCCCCGTGGCCCAACATTCAACTTCCCCACTCACCTATTGTACTCTATGTTACTTTCTCCCCACCTCCACCCACCTCTAGCTTATCTCTCCACGCTCCAGGCTCACTGCCATTATTCCTGATGAAGGGCTTTTGCCCGAAACGTCGATTTCGCTGCTCTTTGGATACTGCCTGAACTGCTGTGCTCTTCCAGCACCACTGATCCAGAATTTGTTTTCCAGCATTAGCAGTCATTGTTTTTACCTCCACTTACATCAGTGTTAAAGTCAGTTTGTGCTGGTAGGGGTGTTATAGCGCAATCATTAAGGTGGTACCATATGTGTCGTCCTTCCAATTGGATGTCAGTAGGTGATGCCTCAGTCGCCATGAATGGTCCCTCTCTCCTCAGCTCATTCCAGCATCTTCGAAAAAACAAAACGTACACCCAATCTCAGGGTTTAATACGTCCTTCCTCATTGACAGGTGTCGGTTCCCTTTGTGTTTCTCGCAGGTGGAGAGTTTCATGTATCATAGTTCGCTGCTGGATATATTGCTTAAGTTCCAAGCTTAACCGCTCCAAGGTAGGCCCTTCGGATGGGCCTCTCCACCTGGGCACTGACATAGGTCTACCTGTGAGCATCTCATGCGGTGTTAAGTTGGTCATGCGATTAGTCTGCATGCGATAACTCAATAGCGCTAGCGGCAGCGCATCAACCCAGTTAAGGTTGGTGCTTGCGCAGATGTTGTTGAATTTGGCTTTCAATGTCCCATTAATCCTTTCCACCATACCCTGTGACTGGGGATGATACACTCACCCAAACCTCTGTTTGATTCTCAAAGACTGCAGCACAAACTTAAATACTTTTTGAATGAAGGCAGACCCATTGTCTGAATAATTTGTGATGGTATACCAAACATTGGGATAACTTCATTCGTCAGCAATTTCACTACTGTCCCAGCTCCTGGTTTCATCCTTATTTCGACTGGGCTGGCGGATTTCACTCTCCCAGACCTGTATCATGCTGTGAACACAAAGCTTCCAATCGCACATTACCATATAGATCATCTTCATCCACTGTCACTTGCTTGCTCCACTGGGGTGTTAACTTGACTTCCTTCGGATCCCTGTCAAGTTGCAGCATGCTAGGATTTTAATATAGCTGCCATTCGTGGATTCCCAAAACCCGTCCTGAGCATATGCCATTCCCTGAACTTTTCTACTTGCCTGGCCATAGGTCCTAAGAATTTAGATTGATTTCCCTTATTTTCCACTAAGGTTACATGTGGTGCAGCGCCTGGTATTCTATACCACTTTTCCAGTAACGTAGTTCTCTGTAATTGCGGGATCACTCCCTGCTCCCCGAATACTATTGATTCACTTCTCAAATGTTGTGGAGCGGTGACTTCCTGCTGCCACTGCCTGTCTAACACATCCTGAGACTCATCACATATCACTGTACAGTGCAGCTTAGACTTAGATGGTCTTGCTTTCGGCAACATCGTCAACACGTCTGCTTCCCACATCCCCCAAATGTCTTGAGTATCACTTGCTATATCCCCTATCCAATAAACATTAACATCTTTAACTTATTGCATCACAAATTGTGTATTGGCCTTTTCTTCGACCCCTGCTGTATGCACTCCAATGTTACCTCTAACTTTAGTAAAGCATCCCTACTTAACAAGTTAATTGGCGTCTCTTTAGACACTAATATTGGCAGAACTATCTCCCTACCTTCCATTTCGAATCTTACTGGAGCTGCAAATCGAGTTAACAGTGACTTCCCTGAGAAGCCCACAGTTATAACAAATTTACTTCATATGGGAAGGTGAGAGGCATACCGCAGCTGAACACAAGTGCATGTAGCTACAGTATCTCGCATCTCCGGTGTCTGCAGCCCTTCAATATTAACTTGTATTACTGGTTCTTGATCAGCCTACCATGCTACTTCAGGGCTACATGCCCCTTCCACCCAGGTTCTCAGGGCATCCCGAACACATCCTATATGGGTTAAAACGTCCTGCTGGGCTGTAAGTATCTGGAAAGTGCTCACTGGGGATTCCCGCCGTCCCGGCTCGCTGTGGTGCAGAGAGGGCTCGGTCCAATAAGGGCAACTCCTCTTAAGGTGGCCTGGTTGATGGTATCCCCAGCTCATTATACCTGGAACACCTTGAGCCTGATTGTTTATCATTTATCTTAATCCCCCCTTCCTACGTCCTTGCCCTTGGGGACTCCAGTTCTGTTTGGGCTGTTGTTTAAATCTGTCCTGCCCCAGATATGTCACCTGTGGGGAAACATCTCTAAAAAACTCCATTGCTAGCATGGGACTTTATGACCCCCGTCTGGCTACCTGATAGGACCCCTTTGTGCCTGCTCTTGGTTCACGCCAGGGTTGATTACTGTGTCGGTTCTTACTGGCAACCTTTTAGCCTTCTCTTTTTCTTTCTTTTTAAGCACTTCGACCTGCATTTGCGCCAGCTTCCTTTGCACCTCCTCCTGCTTTTCAGACAGTTTCTCTTTGTCTTTTCGAAAACTTTCAACTGCAGGAGCTACATGATCTCTAAATTCCTCGTGGCTCATTGATGGTGTCAGACCCAGCACCTCCTCAAGCACCTTGACCTGACTTGGGAGGGCATTGCCTCAATGATGGAATTTCAGAACATGGTGGTCAGCAACTGATTAGTCTGTATGTCTTGCTCTGTTTCCAGCCTCCACTTCGTTAACGGTTTTTCCAAGTAGGCAACCGGGTTTCACTTTCTCCCATTGGATCCCCTCTCAGAGCCTGGGGGTCCATTTTGGGTGGTAACAGTCTCTTAAAGCCTGCCATACATTCTGTCTCACTCGATCAAATCCGACCCCATCAATCATTGGATTGTCTGCTGCATGTTCCAAGCGGGCTCGGACCATTATTACCTTTAACTTCGGAAGCCCTACCAATCTCACCAGCAGTGCCTTCAAGTGTCCTAAAGCCAGCAATTTCCTTGTGGTTTCATGTGGAAAGCAGTGATCCAATTTCCCGCACCCTCATGGAAACTAGGCAGCGCATTGTTCAGCTCATCGTGATCCTGAGTTCCCCAAGGAATGTATTGTGGCTTTCTCCCATCTTTTATAGAGAGCGGCAGCATCCTTCCTTTTTGGCCCTTTTTATCTTTTTTGACACGACTTCTCAATAGTATGCTATTTCTAATTCCTCCCATTCTTTAGATACTGGGGCCTTTTTCTTTCCTTGTCTCTCATCATTTCTTTCTGCATGCTCTGCCTCACTTTCACTGCTATTCGCCTCAGCTCTTCTTTCGTATTGCAATGAGTATTCCACAATTGCTTTTTGTTCCCTTAACCCACGCAATACACTAACCTCATGCTTCAGCTTTTCTTGCTCTCATTGTGTAGCTTCTATTTGCTCCTGCCTGTCCCTGTTTTCTCTTTCATTTCTTTCCCAAAGTTCATTTTTGTCTTCAGCACTTCCATCCCATACAAACTGTCCCTCTATTTCTACTGTTCCCTTTATTACTGGGCACTGCTTCAATGCCTTTTCATTCGAGTAGGGAGGAGGTCTATTCAACTCCTCCACATCCGGGTATAGAGAAGGTGCTGATCAATTGCAACTCGTTAATACAAACAACCTATTCTCATTCATTCAACCGAAATCAACCTAACACCGCACCTTCAAAATGTATCAATTGCTAATGGTTTCTTGAGGAATTTCTCTTTCAACAAAAAACTACCTTAACTTCTTACAGTGCAAAATAAAATCAAAATACCCCTGGATCTCGCACTCCAGGGAAATAAAACACAAACATTTAACCACCACAAACAATTATCCATACAAATCAGATCACAATGATTAAACTATAAACTCTGTCTCTTCCACACAGACACACACACACAAACATTCTGCACGCTGCAGCTGCTCTCGCTCTCTTTCTCTCTTTTACACACACACAGAGCTTTGCTGCTAACAGCCAAGAAGTCTGCTGTAAATGAATTGCTGTCAGCCAAAGCCTTATTTAAAAAGGCCCTTTTTCATATCCAAAAATCCGATTATCCTACAGGCCTTATCTGAAACACTTAACAGTCTAGTAACACTATAACATTATGACTATTCTCTGCTATTTTACTTTTAATCATCCAATACCAGTCTGCCTGCTTTCTAAACAGGTCTATCAGCACTTCCACTAAACAATTCCCCCTTCTTATTCTGCCCTATCCACCTATAAGGTCCTATGAAACAATTTCCCCTTCTTTATTCTGCCTCAGCTATCTATAGCGGCAATTGAATAGGTACATGGATGGGTGCTTAAGCTAGGATAAATGTTCGGCACAACATCGTGGGACGAAGGGTCTGTTCTGTGCTGTATTGTTCTCTGTTCTATGTTCTATAGGGTCTTAAAAAACAATTTCCCCTTTTTTATTCGGCAGTGTCTATCCATAGGGTCTTATATTTCTGCCCTATCTCTTTACAGGGTCTTATGTTTCTGCCCTATATGTCTATAGGGACTTATATTTCTGCCCTATCTATCCATAGGATCTAATATACACCACGTGGAATTTTTACTCAACAATTGCTACTTTCTATTCTTATTCTTCCCTTACCCCACTGCGCAATTTGTTCTTGACCAAATCTCCACGTCTCCTTCAGCAGCAATTTACCTCTCGCCTTTGGATCTGGGATCGGAGAGACCCTCAGGCAGGTTCCCGCATCTCTGAGTCCCCAGGGCCACGCGAAGTCAACAGAATATAGTCCGAATTCACAGCAAAAATGCTAACTATTTTTTGTTGGGTACACTTATTCTGTTAGTCTCGGGAGTGCCCCTGGTGGACCAAGAAACGCCCTGTTACTACTGCCCTCTGTCCAGGTGGGTCTCTGCACGACCCTGCTCGCAGCGCCAAATTTGTTGTGGAGAAAATATAGAGAATCACCAGGAGACGCAGAGAGTTATTCAAGAAGCAGGCCTTTCATCTGCAAGCAAAAAACCGTGACACTGAGAAAGCAGATTCTCGAATGCCCACGAACGTCAGGATGCGTGGATGTTTATATTTATTTTATCAAGAGTCTGTTAGCTTATCAGCATGTACAGTTATATTAATCAAAATACCTCATTCTAGCTAAACAATAAACCAATGATGATGGTTCCCATTATCTCTTTAATTGTACATTCTACTTAATGTTATTCTAATGTCACGGTTAGATATTTATTGCTAACTCTGCTACATTGCTCGTTCCATTCCAAACTAACCTGTCATGATAGATATTTTCCTGTTCCATCTATTACAATAGTCTCTTGTCTCAAGTGGCCTCTACTAACTATTAATTAGATAATTTAATGTCATGTCTCAAATATTTATGGTCCGAATCCTGTCATAATAACACTTAACAGAGAAACTTGCTTTATTACTTGTGTTATCTCATCTCGCCATAGTGATCTTTCAGCCTTAACATTACTCTGCAAATTGGTGTAAGATTGTTCCAGTATGGTTATCCCATCCTGCCTTCCACAGAGGACAGATTGTCAGTGGTCTTCATGCTTTAACCCTTCCCATGCTTTCATGTTCTTTGTTTTTCCATATTCCCACGTTTATCTCCATTACCCTTCCTGTGAAGTGGGACAACATTAGGTGTTCTCCCATCTTCAGGCACTGACCCTCTGGTCAGATTCGACCTAAACATTTGGGTTAGGGTTCAGCAGCCTGAGATCAAACTCACCCAGACCTGGAGAATTGTTCAATTTTGTCGCAAGTAAGGCCGCCAACCCCTGCTCACATAAAATATTAATCTGCTCAAGTGTTTCACAGTCCATCTTAGAACATAGACAACGGAAAAGAACAGCACGATGCAGGCACTTCAGCCCACGATGTTGTGCCAACCATTTATCTTAATCGATGATCAACCTAACCTAAACACCACTCAATTTACTGCAGTACATGTGCTTGTCCTGAAGTCGCATAAATGGAACTCATGTCTCTGGCTCTACTATCGGTGCAAACAATGCCTTCCACGCACTCAGCACTCTCTGCGTAAGCAATCTACCTGCGACATCTCCCCAATATCTTACTCAAATCACCTCTAAAGTAGAAGCCCTCACGACAGCCATTTATGTCCTGGGGCACATTCTCTGTCTATGTGTTCTATCTGTGCCTACCGTTACCTTGTACACCATGATCAAATCACTTTTCTTCCTTCTTCTCTCCAGTTTGAAAAGTCCAAGCTCAGTCAGCCTCTTTTCCGAAGATAAGCCCACCAATCAAAGCAGAATCGTGTAAATCTCCACTACATTCTCTTCAAAGCTTCCACATCATTCCTACTATGAGGCGACTGAACTGGATCACAATGCAGAAAAATCTCGCGGCTCCTAAACTGAATTCCCTTGTTCATTGAAGCAAAAACATCATCTGCCTTGTTCAAAACCCTTTCAACTTGGTTGGCAAATTTGAGGGATCTTTGTACGTGTATCCCAAAATCCCACTGTTCCTCCACACTGACAAGAACCTTGACTTTAACCAGTATTCAGCATTCAAATTCGAACTTCCAAAATTAATCACTTTGCAATTAAGCAGTTTGAACTCCACCTGCCACTTCTCAGTCCAACTCTGCATCCTCTCAATGTCATGTTGTAGCCTGCAACAGCCCTCGAAACTATCTACAACAACACTGACTGTTTTGCCATTGGCAAAATCACTAACCCAAATTTCCACTTCTTCAGCCAGAAATTACAAAGAGCAGAGGGCCAAAAAGAGATCCCTGTGGGACACCACTGGTCACCGACCTCCAGGCAGAATACTTTCCATACTGCCACTCACTGTCTTCTTTTGGCCAGCCAATTATGTACCCACAGTCAAATTTCCCTGTATCCCTTAGCTCCTCACTTTTCGAATGAGCAGACAATGGGGTACATTATCAAATTACTTATTGAAATCCATAGACACCATATTCAATGCTCCACTTTCGTCAACGTGTCTTCTCCTCACATTCTGATAGAATTCAATAAGGCTCGCGAGACATGATGTGACCCTCACAAAGCCATACTGACTATCGTTAATCAAACATTTTTTTCCCAAATAGTCTGAAATCCTATCTCTCAGGATCCTTTTCCAGTACCTTGCTTACCACAGACCTAAGACTGACTGTTCTATTATTCCGAGGGATTTCCCTATTCCCCTTATAGTATCGACGATCAACACTCACCTCCCTCCAATCAGTCGGTACTACTGTTATGGATAGTGAGGATGCAAAGATCATCGTCAGAGGCGTAACAATCTCATTCCTCACTTCCAACGGTAAACACGTGTATGTCTAGTCCAGCCCTGGAGAGAGTTATCTAACTTGATACTTCTCAGAATTTCCAGCACATCGACTTAATAGCAATATGTGCAAGCCTATTTACCTGGTCCA
>NW_025214903.1:10594-12136 GCF_004010195.1 Chiloscyllium plagiosum
TGATCATGGCTGATCATCTTTAATCAGTATCCTGTTCTTGCCTTATCTCCATAAACTTTGATTCCTCTATCCTTGAGAGCCCTATTCAACTCTTTCTTAAGTGAATCCAGAGACTGGGCCTCCACTGCCCTCTGGGGCAGAGCATTTAAGAGCATAAGGCAGACGAGTTGGTAATTCGGACGGTCAAGCCTGCCTTGCCATTGAATAAGACTATGCGGATTCACGGTTGCTATCAACAATCTCTTTAATGCTCAATTCCTCACACCCCTCAACTCTCTGACAGCACAAAAGCCCATCTATCCCCTCTTTAAATACTTGTTGAAATCGTGCTCCCCTCTCACTGAACTAGATAATTCCTGACATTCAGTACCGCCTGTAAGAAGGAAACACTCCCTTCACCTACTCCATGCCAAATTAACATTCACAAAAGAGGTGAACAAAAGAGCTCAGGTAAGAGTGATTGACCCTGATATCAATGCAGTATATGCCTGAGGATGGTATCAAAGAGCACCGACCAAATTAATAGGAATCAGGTGTAATATCTCCACTAGTTGTGATCATTCAGAGCACAGAGAAAGATGGTTGTGGTTGGTGGTCATCAATCCCCTCAGTCCCGGTACATCAGTTTCTGCTTAAAACATGATGAGTGAGTCGCCATCACTCACAAATTTCACTGCAGTCATCTCTTATTCCCTCACAGCGCTACAGATTAATCTTCACTCACGCCTCATGGTATCATCTGCCCAGGGATTAGTTTGGGGAAACCCCTTTGCACTCTCTCTATGACATGACAATCATTCCGTGTAAAGGAGAGAAACTCTGCCCGGAATACCCGAATACTGCCTCAAGAACACTCTCAGTTTTGATCACAACAATTCTATTTCCTCACTTAGCCGTCCCCGTTCATTGTTTGTGACGTACAAACTTATTCCTTCTCTACACTCTGTGAAGAATGTGGAATTTTAAATTTCCTTGCATCTGTGATCCAGTTTCAATACATTCAGCACCAGAGGTGCCTATCGAGATGTACAATACTCGCGGGCAGTGACTCCGTGAGAATTAATGACTTGAAGTAGAGAATGACCACCTACCTGAATTGAAATCAGCTGTAGGATTATGGGAAACAGCCAGCGGATCTGAGGTATCTTCACTTTTGCTCTCCTTTCATGTCATGTATGCAGCACTCATCAGGCCAGCATGTTATATATATCTTGAACTGACTGGCTGGATCAGCTGTTACGCAGGGAAGTAAAGCTAACCAACACATTGTTGTGGGTCTGCAGACACGTGGAGATCTGACCACAAAAATACCTATTTGCTTGTTTCATGCCTTTTCTTAATGGAATGAGGCAAGCAAATAGGTATTTTTATAACCAATGATCATTGTTGCATTTCATTTCTACCAATTTCCTTCATGAAATATCAACAGATTGCTATTCTGTGCCCCTCGCATATGAGTCAATGACTTGAACACCATTGTTACGACAAGGGTTAAACTCTTCTTCTTAATTTAAAACCTGCAACACAGAAAAGATTTTACCT
>NW_025214903.1:12452-23201 GCF_004010195.1 Chiloscyllium plagiosum
TGTGTGTGTGTGTGTGTGTGTGTGTGTGTGTGTGTGTGTGTGTGTGTGTGTGTGTGTGTGTGTGTGTGTAATATATAATACATAAAATTAAATAAAGACAAATCTCATCTGTACTCTATCAGTTAAATCATCGATAACGCATGTGCAATTGCATTCTTCTGACCAGCTGTATGTACGATTTTTAAATTAAAAGTCTGTAACATAAGACTCGAATCATATAGTCCTATGTTTTCATCTTTAAAACGTTCTAAGACTGTAAGCGGATTGTGGTCAGTGTGTACAACCGTCTCCGACATATTGTTCGTGACACACACATGAAAATATTGTAAGGCCAGTACCAAACTCAATAGTTCATTTTCGATGTTGGTTATTTCCGATGGTGGATGTCGATTTTCTTCGAAAAGTGACCAACTGGCAGTTCAATCCCTTCTGCATCTTCCTTTAGGAGTACAGCTCAAGCTTCAGTGTGGGATCATGATCGAAGTGAGCCTCACAGGACACTAACTGAACGTCCCTGAGTAAGTCAATGCCTATTGATCACATTATTTATGACACCTTGCTTCACATTCCAATGGTAGGCCGAATATCGATGGGTCTGTGACTGTCTGCAATGCAAGTGCCCTGCTTTCTGTTTATAGGACACACTTGGGCAATTTATTACATTGTTGGTCGATGTCAATGTTCTTGCTGGAATGGACCAGCTTGGCTCGATATTTGGCAAACTCTGCAGTGAAACCACAGTTCTCAGTGTCTCTAGGCATTTCTGAATATTGTATGCATTGTATTGAATTGTCTGAAGTTAGTGTTTTGTGATGTTGGGGCCCACTAAAGGTGGCGGAATTGGATCATTCACTCAGCATCTCTGGCTTAAAACTGTTAGAAATGCATCAGCTTTACTTTTTTTCTGATGTACTGTTCTCGCCCATAACTGGGGATTTCATTGTTGGGGAATAGCCTGCTCCTCCAATGGCCTCTTTCATTGTCCACTAACTTTTATGTCTACATGTGGCAGGGCCGCAGAGATAGAGGTGAACCATCGATTGTGGGATCACTGAGCTTTGTCCATCACTTGTTGCTTATGCTGTTTCAGATGTAAGTAGCCCTGTTATGTCGGTGAAGACAATAAGAGCTTCTCCAGGCTGTCGCCTCTTATCTAGACCTGGTTGGTGCAGTTCCCATGATATCCTTCTGCACTCTTCATTGAATCATGGTGGATCCTTAGCTTGATGACTAGTGTATAATGAGAGAAATGCTGAGCCGTGAGGTTGCAGACTGCTTGAGTTTTACAGAGTATAATTCCACTGTTTTGCATGGCCCTTTTCACCTCATGGATGCCTTGGCGTTAGCTGCTCAATCTATTAACGTCTATCCCATTCAGCACATGCGTTGCTACATAACATGGCGGAGGTTCTACAAAATGTGAAAATGACTGTTTCTTCCCACAAGAACTGCGCAGTAACCGCGTTTTCCGTTATATTATGCATGGGGTCTCTGCATCAGGCAATTAAATTTTTCCTTTTAATAACTCCCTCATAACCTACCGCAGAGTTGACTAGCAGCCGTAGGATCCACCATTAATGCTAAGTGCCATATTGACAATATACCAAGTAGCTGCACACCTCTATCTGGTTCTGTCCTATCAGTGGGGCAGAACCTACCAGAGATCATCATGATGTTGCCTGGACATGTTACTGTTTACAGAATTCTGATTTATAGCCAATGTTTGACTGTTTGTTGATTAGTCTGTGGGAAATATATGGCAGGTTACTTTTACATGTTGTGCATTTTGTACAATGAAGAGTTAATACCCCTATTTATTACATATTTTAAAATAAGCAGATTTTCATTGTTTTTCAGTTGAAAATAAATGAAGTGAATCATAACTAAATTTCCAGAGTACGCAGGCAACTATTACACAATTCAATGACTACAGTAAACATCTGATTCACGCTCAGATCAGTGAACACGCCATCTTGCAGTCAGCAAAGCTGTTGAAAATGAATGCCAAAATACGTGAATTCAGCCGCAGTGCGACTGCACCTCACCACTACTCCAAAACATTGGCCATAAGCAAAATCTGTCTAGACAGCTTCCAAACTAAAACTGGACCGTTATACACAGAATCCCTCACAACAAACCAGTGACAGATATACATGAACGACAGGGAAATGTGTGGGTCAGTCTGGCCAATGCACCAGCACAGGGCTCAGTGACGATCTCAACGCAGTTCATCATTTATATTAAATAAAATCACCTGACACAAGCATGTCTTGCAAGTTTATCTCATCTGGTGAGTCTCATAAACTTTGTAATTCAGTCCCTTGGACCGATCCCGACTGAAGCTTTTATATAAGTGCTGGACTCCTGACCACAAGATTCCTTACATTGAATCGTTCATAAACCATATCCAGTGCATGTCAGCTTCACAACGTCAGTATCCAATCAGAACTATGCAGTTACATTGTTGGTCAGCGTGATCCCGAACCAACATCCTTGTGTATGACTTGAGGTAGAATTGTTTTCAGCATTGTTCCGACAATTGACAACAAAGTCCACTGAAGGTCCAACATCCTTTGGTAATACAGACTTTCCGATTGTCAAATAAGCAGAAAATGTATCCATTTACTCAGTACACCTTTATAACAACAATGTGTTGATAATAGTGCGCAAATAAAATTGAAATGATGAGTTTTGTCACCACACCCAAGAACAAGTTATTATAAAGTGCAAGGAATTTGCACATATACAACTTTTTTCCTTTGTACTAGTATTGTGTGCTACGAGTCGACTCTCCTGCTCGTCGGATATTGCCTGGCCGCCTTTGCTTTGTCACTACTACACTTTTTGGTTTAAATCTCCAGCATCTGCAGTCCTCACTTTCTCCCTGCTAATATTCCCACATCAGTTTCATCGCAACAATATTGCTGTATGTCTAAAAATTCTGAAGTCAAATATGAGTACGTTTTCAATTGCTTATGTCTATCTTACAGCTCATTAATATGATAAATGATTATCAGTGTCTGTGTCATGCTAGGTATGTAGGCCATGCCTCTGAAAGATTGACATATTTTTAAAAACAACATGTCCCTTCAGATGTTCATACCAAACAAGGTACTGACTGGACCCAACTAGCCTGCGGTCCCAAAACCCAAACCTCTGTGTCCGGTAATAGGCATACTTGGGCGACATGTTTCATTCTAATTTATTCATGCAATGTGATTGACCCAATGTATATCGTTCATCCCCTTTTGCCATCGAGAGGATGCTGGAGAACTGCAGTCCATGTGCCGTCGGTAGACTTACATTGCCATGAAGGAGGCAATTTGAAACTGTGACACAGAAGCAACAGCAATATGTTTCCAAATCAGGATGGGGGATGGCTTGCAATGGAACATAAACATGGTGGTGGTCCCGTGTATCTGCTTCCCTTGTGCTTTTTGATGGTCGTGGTTTCAGAGACACTTTCTGAGGAGCCTTGGTAAATTTCTGCAAAGCACCGTGTCAATGATACTACTTTGTCAGTGGACGAGAGGTGAAACTGCACTCATCCAGGCTAATGTGGAGTATTTCATCACATGCACATTCAACGTGTGTATTACAGATGGTGGACAGACTTTCAGAAATCATGAGCGTAGCTATTTCTGCAGGATTCACAGATCCTGACATACGTTTCTCGCTAATGAATACATATGAATCGAAACGTGGGGCTCTGGAAAAGCACAACAGGACAGGCAGCATCTGAGGTGCCGAAGAGTTGACGTTTCAGGCGGTAGCCGTTCACAGGAATGGTAATAAATCTGTATGTTCAGTCCAGTTCTGTTTGACGTTAATCCTGAGGATATTGATATTTTGGACGTTCGGTGATGATCATGGCATTGAATGTTATCGATTGTGACTCAATTCTGTATTGTTAGCGGTGATCATTGTCAGGCATGTGCGTAATGCAAATGTAACTTGTCAAGTTAAAGCACACGCCTGAATAGTTTGCATATCTTAGTAATCACGAATGGTGGTGAACATTATCCCATCATTGACAAATATCCCATTTGTGACGTTACGTTGTAGGCATGGCTATTTATGAGGCAGCTGAAGACTGCTGGGCCTAGGACAAATAACACTTCTATAACTCACCTACATTGTCCCTCCCTCCGAGCTACGACGCTTACTGCAAATTCCACCTGCTCCAGAGGTATACCACAACATATCTGAACAGATTACTATTAAAATATCTAACCTAAGGTCCTGCGTGAGGACTTGGTTATCTCAATAATTTTGACAGCTCATTACGTGAAACACGTCCACACTTGGTTAATACGTCCTCGTTGTTTGTAATGCAGTGTAATGCAAACAGTGTGGGGTCAGTTTCTGCACTGACTGAGATGATTGCAAAGATCTGTCCTTCTCAACCTCACCCTTATTTAAGGTATAATGACTGTCCAATTAATTTACCCACAGTCGTCTCAGTGGACGAGAGAACAACGTTATCTCTCCGTAGGAGGATGTTGCTTTACCTTACCATTTCTGAACTACAGGCGTATATGGAAACACCTCCACTTGGGAAATTTTGCAGAGCTTTTCTGGAGCTGAGGTGGCTGTTGTCAACTAACCACAATCATCTTGCATTGTATCAGGTCTAACGTCAACCAGTGCAGGGGTTTCTGTGGTTCCCATTTTCTACATTTGTGCTATTACTCCTTGATGCCACACTTGGTAAAATGCAGTTATGATTATGTTAATTGCAGTAAATCTCGCCTCACCGCGAGAATACAGGTGTGTGCTTTCTTGCTGTTCATCTTTGAACCAAGGTTTCAATCACGTCACTGGATGAGTGGCCATGGCAAAGCACAGGCTGAGCTACAGTGAGCATGTTAGTGCTGAGCAAGTACTATTTGATACCACTGCAAATTAAATCTTTCAAAACTTTATTAGTGAAAGGGATTAGAAGAGTGGGGCATTCATTGAATGTCTGATGTTTTGGCAGAGTGTGTCCAGGACATAATCAGAGACTGTCCCATATTGTCAGATTGATGCCAGGGCTGTAGCCCAACAGGAACAACTTGAATGGAATGTTATCAGGATCCACAAACTTTGGATTCTCCAATCCCGCCAGTCAAGTTTGGATGCCATCAGAAAAAATCAAATTAGTTGAAGACTCCGGTCTGTAGGAGACTAAAACGTATCATTCCATTGACACTTCAAACTGTATATTTTTGCGAATGTTTGACCCATCTCTTTTGTATTTTTGTGCTGGACTCTTCAATCATTGAGGAAGGCGACATGTGTGGAGTCGCCTCCTCCAGTGAGTTGTTTGATTGTCCACCACCATTCACCAATCTGCATGTGACAAGATTGCAGAGATTAATTCTGATTTGTTGTATAGATATGTCTCTTACTTGCAGCTTACTTTATTTGGTATGTGATCCTGGTTGGTAAATTCACCTTATTTTTAGATGTACATTGTGCTGTTATTGGCAGGCCATCCTGTGCTCTTCATTGACCAAGGGTTTATCTCCTGACTTGTTGGTCAGGGTAAAGTGGAGCATATGCCAGGGAGTGATCGACAAATTGCGTTGGAATACAATCCTGCTGCTGTTGGAAATGACCTGAATCACTTCACACATCCCAGTATTGAGATAAGAGATCTATTCAAAATGTGTCCTGTTGAGCCCAGTGATGGTGTTTTACACACACACAGAAGTGGGGATTCACAATGTATATTTGGGACTTTGTCTCCAAAAATGCTGTGTGCGGGTGTCACTGGTATAAATACGGTCATCGATGAGGTCAAGTATATTTCTCCCTCTCAGTCGTCTTAGCCTGGTGCAGGCCCAGTCTGGAGGCTATGTCCTTTTATACCCAACAAACTCATGCTTCTGCCGATCCGCTATTGGTGGTGGCACATTCTCCATCTTTGTAACACTCTCAACGCTTCCGCCAAGTTTTGTTCAATGTGGACGGTCAGTGATCTATCAACTGAGGGAGGGGAGTCAGCCAGAGGTTTCCGTGTCAATGTTTCATCTTACATCATGAGGTTGAGGGAGTGGAGTCAGCAGGGGTTTTCCATGTCAATATTTAAACCGACACCTTGAGATGTCATGATTTAGAATGGAGGAGTTTGCAGAGTCTACACATCTACACATCTTCTTATTTGTGTTGTTGTCAACCGAAAGCCCTCTCCTCTGGCATATGACACTGATTCTCTGTCTTTTGTGATTGCACCCAACAATATCTCACTCCTTCAGTTTCTCATAACGCTTTGTCTATTAAACAGGTTTCTACAGCGGTTGTCTTACATTAAGTCATTGTACAATTCTGTTTTGAAACTGCTCATCTGTCCCTCTCAACCTTCCCTGTTATCGCCTCCAGACTCTAGATTCATCTCGATCTCAGTGACCACCTTATATCCATAACCTTCATCGACCGACGTTCAACTGTAAATTTCGATAGAATCTGTACTATACATCATTGCTATCAACTCATGTAAGCCACACACCCCACCCTGTCCCTTTAATATCCAATTAACCCTAAGCCTTCTCCAAACACGACAACCCTCCCCATTTGTCAAACCTTCTTCAAACGCTACATGCCATTCACTCCCTTACTTTCTGAACACCCCTCCAGATCTCTCAAACCTCCTACAAACCGTACAGCGTCGCTGTTTCTGTAATGTCCTCCAACCCGGTCACTTCTCCCTCTTTCACAAACCTCCATCTAATCTTACACATATTGCTCTTTTAGAAACCTCCACAAATCTGCATCCTTTCCTATTTCTCTAAGCTCCACAAAAATACACCCCTACCAATTTCTCTAAACTCCCCCAGCTTCAACATCACCCATATCTCGATAATCTCCTCCAGGTCGAACACTCCTTCCTGTCTTACTGTCCTCCTCCATACCGCACGCCACTTCCTATTGCTCTAACGTCCTCCAAACTCTACACCCCTCCCTATTTATCGAACCTCTTCCAAACCCCGAACCACTCCGCCTTTCTCTCATCTCTTCTAAATCTTGGAACATCCCTGTATCTCCAACCTTCTCCAACTTCTAAATCCCTCCCAATTAACATCTCTAACTTCCTCCAGACCCTTCACCCTTCCTATCTCTCCACACTTGTCCAGCAACTTCATCCCTCCTGATCTTTCTAACCACATCGGCATCCTACACTGTGTCATTTCTCGGTAACAACTTCCAGCTCCTTTACCCCTCCTAACTCTCCAACCATCTCCTGTCCCTACAACCATCCCTATCTTTCTAAACTCCTTCAGCTCCTACATGCCTCCCTGTTTCTCTAACATCCTCCAGAGCATACACCATCCCTTTTCTCTAACCACTTCCAGCCCCAAACTTCTCCCATATCTCTCAAATCACCTCCATGCCCCACACCTCTCGCTTTGTCTGTACGTATCTCCAGCCGCTCCATGACTTCTTATCCCTGTAATCACCTTCAGCCTTCTCACCCCTCCCATCTCTCTAAACTTCAGTTGTCACACAACACACATTATCCTGTGAATGGATTAAAAGTTCTCATGAGCCTGCTCTGGCATGCACAGACATTGCTATCTCTGCAGAATGTCCTGCTTTGTTTTCCCTGTGTCTATAAATCTCCATCATTGCTTTCTTATATTCTAATATCCCTCCAGTGTTCTTTTACATTCTCTGCAACACCTGATGCCATGCATTCCTCTCTCGAGAATATCTCCTGACATGCATTCCTATCTCTGTAACATCTACAGCATTGCATTTGTGTCTGTTTAGAATCTCCAAACTTGCTTTCCTATCTTTGTAATATCTCCAGCCTTGTTTTATTACCTCTATTCCTGTGGTGAAATGACATCAGCAACCCGAGGAAACCTAAACTTTTAAATCGAAAATCTGCCCTGCCACCAGCACAACATCCGGAGGCTCACTGCTGATGTTATCTAGTATGGTGGCGTAATGTCTGAAAACGAACAGTCCAGATCAGCGAGCAAGGCGACATCCACAACCTCAACCTGAGCAACAAATCTTTTCAAAACTCGCTGTTCTTTCCTATGCCTGTAACATATACAGCATTGCTTTCCTGTCTCTTTAACATTTACAGGGTTGTTTTCCTTTCTATGTGACATCTCCACTATGTTTCCTATATCCATAATATCTGCAGCCTTGCTCCCCTACTTTTGTAACAATCACCAGAATTGTTTTACAATTTCTGTAATATCTCCAGTCTTGCTTTCCTCTCTCTGTAACATATCCAGCGTTCCTTTCCTCTCTCTGTAACATATCCAGCCTTGTTTTTCTATGTCTACATCATCTCCAGTCTTGGTTTCTTCTCTATGTAACATCTCTAGACACTTTTTCCGACCTGTGTCACATCTCCATTCGTCCTTTACTCTCTCTGTAACATCTCCCGTCTCGCTTGCGTTACTATGTAACGTCTCTAGCGTTGCTTTTCTATGTCTGTAAAAGATTCAGCCCAGCTATCTGATCTCTGGCCTTGCTTTGCTGACTGAGTAACATCACCAGCCTTGTTTCCCTGTCACTGTAAAATCCCCAGCCTTGCTTTCCTGTCTATGTAAAGTCTCCAGCATTGTAAAGTCTCCAGCCTTGCTTTCCTATCTCTGCTACATCTCCAGCTTTGCGTTTCTGTATGTGGGCCATCCTCAGCCTTGCTTTTCGAACTCTGTAACAACTCCAAGCTTGTGTCCTGATCTGCTTAATACTTCCAGCCTTCTTTTCAGGTCTATTTATTGTGTCCAGCCTTCCTTCCCTACCTCTGCATTATCTACAGCCTTGCTTTCCTATCTCTATAAAATCTGAGGCATCACTTTCCTATTTGTGTAACATCTCCAGCTTTGCTTTCCTTTTTGAAAAAATATCTCCATACTTGCTGTCCTATCTCTGTAAGACGTCTAACATTGCATTCCTATCGATGTAACACTTCCAGCTTTGTGTTACTATCTCTGCAAAATCTGCAATTTTGCTTTTCAGTTCTATAACATTTGCAGCATGGATCTCCCATCTCTATAAGCCCTCTAGTGTTGCATTCCTATCTATGTGACATCACCAGCCTTGCTTTCCTATCTCAGTGCAGTCTGCAAACTAGCTTTCCTATCTTTGTAACATCTCCAGCCTTGTTTTTCGATCCCCACCCTTCCTTCCCTATCTCAATAACATCTCCAGCCCGAAATCCTATCTCTGTAACATCTCCGGCCATACTATCGTATCTATGTAACATCTCCTTCCTTGTCTTCCTATCGCTGTAATGTCTCCAACCTTGCTTTCCTATCTCTGCATCATCTCCAGTCTTGGTTTCCTATTTCTGTAATATCTCCTACATTGCTTTCCTGTCCATGTAACATCTCCAGAATTGCTTTCCTATGTAAGTAACATCTCCATCTTGTTTTCTATCCCTGTAATAGCACCAGCCTTGCTTTCCCATCTCTATAACATCTCCAGCGATGCGTTCCTATCCATGTCACATCTGCAGCCCTGCCTTTCTATCTCAATAACATCTCCAACCTTGTTTTTCTATCCATGTAACCTCTCAAGCCATGCATTCCTCTCTCTGTAACATAGCAAACGTTGTTTTCCTATCTGTGTAACATCTCCAGCGTTGCTTTTTAATCCGTGTAACGTCTTCAGCCCTGCTTTCCTTTCTGTCTGACATCTCCAGCCTTGCTTTCCTGTCCGTGTAATATCTCCAGCCTTGTTTCATATCTGAGTAACAGCTCCAGACCGGCTTTCCTATCGAAGTAACATCACCAGCCTTACTTTCCTATCCCTGTATCATTTCCAGCCTTGTTTTCTCATCTCTATAATATCCCCAGTCTTGCAATCCTTTCTCTGTAAAATCTCCAGCATTGCATATCTATCCTTGTAACGTCTACAGCCTTCCTTTTCTATATCGGTAAAATCTCTAGCCTTGCTCTCCTATATCCAAACAACTTCCACATTACTTTCATGTTTCCTAACATCTCTAGCCGTGCTGTACAATTCCAGACTTGCAATGCTAACTCTGTAACATCTCCAGGCTTCATTTCCTATCACTATAAGATCACCTGCTTTGATTTCCTACCGCCAAAACATCTCACGTCATGTTTTTCAAACACAAAAATATCTTCAACCTTGTTTTCCTATGTGTATAACGTCTCCAGCATTGCTTTGCAATCTCTGCAATATCTCCAGCCCTGCTTTCCTCTTTCTGTAATGTCTCAGATTTTGCTTTCCTATCGCTGTAACATCGCCAGCTTTACTTGCCTATCTCTGGAACTTCTCTACCATTACTTCTCTATCTTTATAACGTCTCCCGCCCGACCTGCTATCTCTATAACACTTCCAGCCAAGCTCTCCTCCGTATGCAACACCTCAAGCCTTGAAATTTTATCTCTATAACTCCTCCAGCCTTGCATTCCTAATTTTATAACATCCCCAGCCTTGCTTTCCTATCTCCATAACATATCCAGCCTTGCTTTCCTTTTCAGTGACATCTCCAGCCTTGTTCCCTAACTATGTAATAACTCCAGCCCTGCTTTCATATCGCTATAAATTTCCAGACTTGCTTTGCTGTCTCATAAACATCTCCAGGCTTGATTTCCTCTCTCTGTAACACCTCCAGTCTTGCTCTCCAATCCGTGTGTCATCTCGAGCCGTGCTTTACTCTCTCTGCAACATCTCCAGCCTTGCTTTCGTATCTGTGTCAAATCTCCAGCTGTGTTTTCCTGTCTCTGTAACATCTCCAGACTTGCTTTCCTATATCTGCAACATATTCTG
>NW_025214903.1:23455-28737 GCF_004010195.1 Chiloscyllium plagiosum
ATGCACCTCCACGAGCATTTCTCCAAAACTCTGTAATCACCTCCTTCGCTTTCCTTTCACTCTCTGAGTAAATTCCATTCAGCTTCCTCTCCACTTTGTGCCTCCTCCGCCTGCTTCAACGTTCTCTATCTCTATAAACCACAGCCACTCCCTATCACTGTAACATTCTCCAGCTACTGGTCCCATTTCCTATCCCTGTTACATTCTCCAGCACCTATCCGCTCCAAATCCCTGTACATTCTCAAGCACCTGCACTCACCCATATCCCTGTAAAATTCTCCATCACCTCCAGACGCTCTCTATCGCTGCAACATCCTGCAGCAACAACACCGACTCCCTTCACCTTAAACATAACCCAGCACCTACACAGATTCCCTATCCCGGTATCATTCTCCAGGAACTACACACCTCCCTCTCTGTAACTTTCTTCAGCACCTACAGCCACTCCTTATCCCTGTAACATTCTCCATCATCTGCACCCACCTCCTAATCATGTAACATTTTCCAGCACCTACACCCAATCGCTATCCCTGTTATATCCTCAAGCACCTGCACCCACTCCCTACCCCTGTAACATTTTCCAGCACCTGCACCCCCTCCCTACCCAGTCACATTTTCCAGCATCACCTCATTTATCTTTGCCAGTTGCTCTAACGCCTGGAACTCTCCGTCGCTGTTACCTGCTTCAGTATGAACACACATCTTTATTTTCTCCAGCATCCTTCTGCAAGTAAAACCTTCTTATCTATATAAGTTCATACAGACTTCAGACTATTCTACCTTTGTAAACTACTCAATGTTTTTAACGTCTCCTGATTTCAGTAAACTGCAGCCTGCACTCACCTCCTTGTCTGTTATCTCCAGCGTCGTCCTCTGATGTATTTAGCGGGTAACAGAGGCTATCTACCTGCTCAGTGACATGAACACATTGGCATTGTGTCCACAGATGATTTAACGGAAAATTTTCCATAAATATCAGGAAACTGGGTGACCAAGGACATTGAGAAGCTTAAAGAAATTAGAATTCTTTAAGAGGAATTACTCGAAAAAAAATCATTGCGTTGAAGAGTGGTTCAACACTGCACCAGATGAATGGTGAATTTAGGGGTGATACACATGCAGTTAGAAAATTGAGCTTGCTGGAAATATTTTTCCAAAACTGGTATACACACAATGGATATTTTTCTCCCGTAAATTCGTTGTTTCTACGAGCCGCATTCCGAACTATTGAGGCAGATCAAGGTTCTTCAATACTCTTTAGATTCCTGAGAGGATTCCGCAGATGACAAAGCAGCCATTGTGACAGCGAATATTTCAAACAGGATGGAGAGCGAAAACAGAGAAAAAAAAGTGGTGGATAGCTTGATGCCAGTTGTGAGAAAAATCTTAATACATTTCTTGTCAGCATCGTTTTCGAAACCGTCTGCTAATTTCAAACAGGATGGAGAGCGAAAACAGAGAAAAAAAAAGTGGTGGATAGCTTGATGCCAGTTGTGAGAAAAATCTTAATACATTTCTTGTCAGCATCGTTTTCGAAACCGTCTGCTAATTAAATTAAACACCCCACAAAATCTCGTCTCGCCACGGAATCTGCTAAAAGCGTCAGTGAGAAAAAAAACCCTGCCATTCCAAAGTTTATGGAAATAAAGTAATTCATGTTGCGAAAACACTGAAAACGAAGCAAAGCTGATAACATACACGTCCCCCTTCTTTCTTAATTACTCACAGTCTGACCAAACTCTATTAAAAATACTCCTTTTATAACATGATTCATAAATATTGAATGATCTTAATTTCTCAAAATCCAAGCAGTCTTTTATGCTCTCTTCCTTGCTGTTTTCAGAATCTCCTATCTTCCCTGTGTGCTTCACATTCTGCTGATTTCTTCTGTCCTTCTGTTTCTGCTGTCTTCTCCTGGGCGGCCTTCATTCTTTTTACTGTGAGTATTTTTAGTGATAAATTGCTTCTCTGATGTTTTAAAAGATGGCACATTCTGATACTTGTCATTGACAGTTTTGAGAGCCCTTGCAGATTACACGTGCTCTCGGTGGGCAGCTCACTCTGGGTAAGTTTCAAAATGCCGTTCTTGTTTAGCTTCTGAAGACCCCATCATTGACCAAATGGTTTCAATACAATCAAATTTAAATTCCATTGGTTTTTGTGATACTGAACATAACTTAAATGAATTGGTTGCATTCAAATTCCGTTGCATTAAAATCAAAACCCAATGTCACGCTAATTGTTACATATTATAAATTTGCAGTAATCTCTGCACTTGCCAACTTGTCACACACATGCCCTCAGAATCTCTAAGCTCAGAAAGACACCTCGCTGTTAAAGAAGATTAACTGTCATAATTAAAAGATGGCTTCATTTTTTCTTTTCTTTCTCTAAAACCTAATTACATTTTTGCAAAATACAAAAATAAGTAATCTAAAGTTATGCACTCCTTACGATTCTGCGTGCATATACGATAAGTTTGGACCGTTCGAGTTCTACGTTAATTGTATTAATTTCATTTTTAGCCCGAGGATCAACGCATCTGCAACATTATTTCTTCGATCTGCGATATGGACCGTTTGCAAATTAGAATCCTCTAACGTAAGACTTCATCGAAATAGTGTCGACTTTTTGTATTCTAATATTTCCAAAAATGTAAGAATGCTACAAATACTCAGTAAAAGTAAGAAGTCGCTCCAAGGAGAAGACAGCTTAATCAGAAGCGAGAAGAAAATAGCAGAATTGGGTGATCGGAAGTAGACAACTTAGGACCCTGTATGGCGTTTGGGTGATTGTGCTATTTCAATATTTAGTAATTATGTTATTGGAGTAGCACTTTGATATCGTTTGGGGTAAGAGAGTGATTAGTTAAGAGAAAGGTGATTAGGTTTGTTGATCATTTTGTTTCATGTTCACTACCACAAATAGCATAATAAATTGTTATTTCATTTCTTTACACAGTGGAAGTCATCGGTTTTCATTCACTCATTCCTAGACCAGGCGAGCTTTTCTGAGGTGTTTAATTTAATTAGCAGATGGTTTCGCCGTCAGCGCCGGAACAGTCAGTCAAGTTACTGCCTTGGAATTCGGACCAGTCACGCTTAACTTGCGTTTATATCTTCCTCTTCCTTCCAATTCAGTAGGACGCACCGTTTATGTGCGGACTGTTTCCTTCTAATAGAACGGAGTAACTGGCGAGACACCTCTATTCCAGTGAATTGGGGAACCAGGTCACTGAGATATTTACCATGGGTTGTGGTCATTGGATTTTTGACGTGTCAGGGAGTTAAGGGCTACAAGGAATTGGGCATGAAAGATAAGTTGAGGCCGAGAGCAGATCACCCATGGTCTTATTGTTGGGCAAGGCTGTTTTATGGTGAGGGGGGCGAATGACCAATTCCTGTTTCTGGCGTTTTCTCATCATCTTACTGGCAAGTTAGTGGTTGTTATTTTCCGGGAAAATCTGCTGAGGAATGCTGCATTCAGACAGACCAGAGGATTGTGTGAGGGATTTCTGGGTGAGGTATGGGAGCCGGGAGAATGGGGGCGCAGGAGCTATATTCACAGAAAACCTGGGTCCACAACAAGAATTTCAAATGGAGACATCGGAACTTGTGTATGGAGAGACGACCCACTTGTTTCACATCAATATCCTTTTCTTTTACCAAAGAAAATTTGTACAACCCATACAAAACTGAGTGTGCCAGGCCTGAGGGGCTGAATGGTGTCAGCTGTTTCTGTGCTTCATGTACGAGGAGAAAGTGACCCCTAACTGCTCCTGGCTAGAAGATTCCTGGGACTGAATAACAAAGCAAGAAAGTGCGATGGACCAGGAGTGGGTCATTTGACAATTTGAGCGTTCTACACCAGGCACTCAGATCGTGGCTGATTTGGTTGACGTCTCAGCCACATTTTATAAACTGTAGGTTATGGTGTTTAAATCACATTTCTGTCAAATATCTGAGTGAGACAACTTTGAATTAATGCAAACACGTAGACCCCACAAACTTGTGGGGAAGGGAATTCGCACTTAAATTGCTGTTTGAGAATGCATCTTTATCGTTGTTTCGACAAAGGGTCCAGGGTGATGGTTTCATTTTCTACGCCCGCTTTGACAAGATTATTTTGTTCGTGGGTCCTTACTTTTTCAAAAGAGTTTGTAAAGGCAAATGTGCAGAAGTGTCTCAGAGAAGCCTAGTTTAACAATGACAGTGGAGTGACCAGTTCTCCCAGTTAGAATGTTAATCTGGTTTACTTTAGTTGTAGCAGAGAAACTGGCAGCTGTAACAGAAGTTGCTGCAGTGGAAAAAAAGGCTCAATTCTTCAGCAGATGATTCCTGACTGGCGGTAGTGTTTTTCAATCGTTAAGTTCTTCTAAATTTTGTTTTCTTTTTCGTGTTTCAAATGCAGTGTTTTTTAAAAAAGCTGTTTTCCTGCAAGCCAGTGGTTTGACCAACTACATTGCACTGAGATTATCTACTTTCCATCTGCCTTTTAAACATGAAAAAAGTTAAAATCTTGGCTACTACCATAAAATATTATGAGGGTAACTAGCTGACTCCATAACATCTGGCTTAGATTGGGTTCGGTGCGGTGTGAGGGACAAGTCAGGTAGATATCTTAAATTTGTTAAAACGTATCTAAAGTCAAAGCAAACTTTCTACAGCCATGATGGAAAGGTAAATGACAAAGTGTTTAGACAATGCCTATAGATGAATCAATGTTTACCTTTCTTTACAAACGGAGACATGTTGAAAAATGCACACACACAGACACTAACAGACCAACACACACACACAGACCAAGGCACATACACACAGACACACACACACACACACACATGAACACAAATGAAAAAATAAAAACACTGCAGAATATTAATTCGAAAGAGCTTATTTTCCCAATGGCAGTTGATTTCATAACAAAAGAAAAAATGAGATTGTCTCCAATATTATTGTGCTGCTGAAGTTATTGTGCTCACATAAGCTGCTGGAAATACGGTATCTTCCTGGAATAGTTGGATTAAGTTGATTTTTCTTTTCTTTCCCGCACTCTCTCTCTGATCCCTTCAAATTCTCGGTCTTTCTGTCTACCCCCTCCCAGTCTCTCTCGCTCTCTCCAGCCCTCTATTTCTACACTTTCCCACACCCTCTTTAACACACTCACGCTCTTACTTTCTGTCCACCCCTTCCACCCTGTCTCTAACCCACTTACTCTCTTTCCGCCCTCCAACTCTGTATTGTTCTCCCCTCCCACTCTCTATCTCTCGTCCCCTGCTACTC
>NW_025214903.1:38646-49794 GCF_004010195.1 Chiloscyllium plagiosum
AAACGAGGTAGTTGAGGGTGGTGGTGAGAGAGCGTGTGTTGGAGAGAGAGATGGAGAGAGAGAAAGACGGATGCATTTGAGTCGAGATGGGGTGAACGTGTTGTAGATATGATTCTGCCAAAGGCCAAGTAAAAGTGGGAGTCCCAGTGGCGAAAGCAAGGACCGAGTGACTTAAACCGAACTCGTGAGCTCAGGCACCGGCCCCCTCCTCTTCCCTGAGGACCAGGACTTGGGACTGAATCTGTCTCTCACCAGCTGAGCTTCTTCAAAACAAAGAAAAGCAACAACATCGTTCACTCCACTGCTCAGTGCTTTTTAGTAACATTTTTATTGTTTACAAATAAATCTATTCGATCCAGTCAGTGGGAGGGTGCCTTAAGGGACCGGCCCTGAATTGACAGAAACATTGAAATGTCTCCCTGTAACCCTCTGTTGGATAAGCTCAGAAAAAACAGCACTACCCTTATGTTGCCAGGCTATTTCGTTGCTGAAACAGTGAAGTGAAATGTGAAAATCCCGAATGGTTTGATGAATGAATGAATTTGATTGATTGAATTTGGATAAAGGGATATTTCAGCACATTCTTCAGCTGCTGTCTGAACTTAGTCTGGGTCACGGCATAAATCTCGGTGTTTGTGCAGCAACTGAGGAGCTGCAGCATAAAGCCAAGTTCCCGCACAAAGAAATCTAAACACGCAATGTTATCCACAATATACCACGTCCGTCTCCACATAGAAAATACCATTAACGTTGACCATAACAGGATGGAATTGGCCGCGATCACACGCAGTAAAATGATAGATTTTTTTCGATATCTCATTTCTGTGTCAGACTGAACGACCCCCTTGTTGTGAGCGTGGAGTCTCCTGCGGGCTCTGCTGGTAATTAAAACGTGTCTGACGCTGAATACATTGAGCAGAAGAATCAGGAGAAAAGGAAAAGAGGGGGTCACAATGTGGTGGAGGAACTCGGTTGTGACCCAGACACGGGAAAATTGAACAAGGTTTGTTACCAACAAAACCAGCAGTCGTTCCCCAGCTGATAATGAGTTGTGAGCATAAAACACCAGGAAATGTTCTTTAAACAGTTCAGCACAGTCACTGTTACCAGAACCACAACTGCCGCTTTCTCACTACAATATTTATTTTTCTGCTTTTGGCAACAAATGGCCACAAATCGATCAAATTTAAAAGTGACAGTGAACCAGTCAGAACAGTCAGTGGCTGCATAAAGCAGGATGGCGTGGATATTACGCACGGGGATTGACCTCAGGAAATTAAACTGTTCGTTATAAACAATGGGAGTCTGTCTCCATATCAGGTCGAAGGTAATGACCAGTAGAACCGCCAGTGCATGGCCCCCAGGTTACCTCTGACACATGGAGACAATCCACAATCTTGAAGATCGTCACTAAGTTAACTGTGAAAAGGTAAACAAACACATTATGCATCAGTCTGCAGGCAAAGTGACCAGTTTGATTGAGGACACGGTGAGATTTTCAAATGTGTCACTGTATTCAGAGATTTATTTAAATAATTGAAGCTGAAATAACAAATGGGAAACTCTGAATTATTGAAAATAATTGTCCTAAAACACAAGGAAGCGTCCCTCCTCAAACACACAGAGACACATCCGTAAGAATAGATGGTTTCTCGAACATTTCCCATCAGAGATCACTTGAGAACAGACACAGGTAACGTCTTTCCAGTTCCTCAAACGAAGGGTGAAAATGCTTCTGTTCTGAAGGATTCTTTCCCAGTTCCTTGAAGACAAGCAGAGTCTGGAAATTTCTGTCTTTCAGACTAAAGTATGGCTAATCCTACGTCGTGAAGAAAAGTAAAAGCAGGGAAAACATATTCACTCCCCTGAACGCCTGAGGGATCTTCGGAATTGTGTCTCCTTCTCCCTGGAACGTGATCTCCTTCCTCGGGATCTTGTCGATTTTTCAAATCACTGACGGACGGCCGTTCACAAATGTCAGGGATGGAATGTTCCAGAGAATGTCTGATAAAGAGGGTTCCCGGGAATGTCGGTTATGGAATGTTCCGGGGAATGTTGGGTGCAGTGTATGATGGAGACATCAAGACCCATATCACAAAGGAATTTTCGCCCTCTGAGGTTAGGTTAGACCCAATCAGCCTCACTGTGGGAATCTCTCCCCAAACTCAACTCAACTGATCTGGAACTTTGTACACAAAATGAATAAGACAAAGGTAATAGCTCAAAATGTTGATGTAAGATCCTCTTTAATAACAATGTAGTTGTCATCCCTTAATCAGCTATTTCCTCCGAACTCGCTTTTCAGTTTGATCTGACAAACACAGTTGTAAAATTCCTGCATATCCAGTTGCCAATATCTGTCACCCTGTACTCATGTCATATTAATGACATTAAATCATATCCATTTCCCTCAATGTATGCATTGATCTCCTCAGCTTATTTTGAGAGTAAAATACACATTCTGATACGGTGCCTTTCATTCACCTTTTTAACCTAAGAGTCCCTACCCATAGTCACCTTTATCCCTCATATTGACCCGGTTAGGAAACAGCCTGACACAGTCATACTCATAGATTCAGGCCTTATTGGTAATGTTTCATGAAACTCCATCACCACCTCTGGATATATCCTGTTCCACCGGCAGGACAGACTCGCCAGTGATGGCAGCATCGTGGGATACAGTCAGGAAATTAGTTATCCTTGGAATTCCCTAACATTGATTCTAGAACACTGGAAATCTAATAGTAACAGGTCACGGATGGTCAAGGAAACCACCTGATGATAGACATCTACTACCCTCCACACTACGCCTCGGTGAAAACTCAGTTCCCCAAAATGTTAAAAACAAATCAGAGTAAGCACTGAGGCTAACAAGAACACACAACGTACTCTTGGTTTGGGACTTCATAGTCTATCACTAAGAGTGTGTCCACATGCCCACCACTGACTGACCAGCTAGGCATCAAATACACAGCAGCCAGACTGTGGGAAATGATGGGGGAACCAACAAGAGGGAAACATTTTCACCAAACTCCTTCTCACTGATGGATCGGACCCTAAAATTATCTCCAGGAGCAGCTGGCACACAGTCTTGTCAGAGGGAAATTCTAACTCTCATATTGAAGGTACTGCCCATTGTGCTCTCTCGCACTGCCTCCTGTGAGATATGACATATTTCTAAAGGATCGAGAAAATGGAAACCGGGCATCCATGAGTCACTGTGGGCAATCAGCAAATGCAGCATCAATGGACTTCCCTCCATCATTAAGTTAGAAGTGCGCTGTCACTGATGGTACTAAATGTTCAGCACCATTCCCAACAACACCCGTACTGAAGTAGCCTACCCGGCCCATCAAGAGTTTTAAACACGAACAGAAAGAGGCCATTCAGCCATTCGATAATTCTACTCAGAAACTTGAGCAAATGTTTTCGTCTCTCATGACTGATACACAGGAAATGTAAGTGAATATTCAGCCCTTGAAATCTGCTACACAGGAATACGGGGAGGACTGGTTACTGAGACGTGAGCAGGTAGAAATGTGCGATAAATCCGTCTTTATCAGTTCAACACAAATTGACGACTACAGCGGCACAGTGACCAGTATTCGGTCCACAACTATCTGCAGCCAATATCACCGGTTTGGATAAGTGGAACAAACACCTTCTTACTAAGATAGACAGGAAGTTAACTTATCAAGAATAAGTGGAGAATCTCATATTGGAAATCAATACACAATATCGTGACAGCAGGAATATAACGTGGGTAACTGTGAACCTGTGAATCTCTTTTTCAGGAAGAATAAACGGCAATATATAATTGGAGAGAGATGACAGGACATAATGGTACACTGCGTATTCCGACCCATTTTGGCATCGGAAGTGTTGTGGCTTCGCCCTGATGCTTTACTCCCTGATGCTTCTAGTGACCCAATTTCTCTCAGGACACACGGGGATATTTTGATTTGGTTGGTTGCTAGTGGGGAGTGATGAGAGCGAGGATGTTTTGAAACTTGTGTCAAGAGGCCAACCTTTATGAGAGATGCCATACTTTCGTTCGAAGTGGAGACCCGAAGAAGATGGGAATGGCTGACTGCTTCCGAAAGAAGAAGCTGTGGCTGCTGGCAGGACAGTGTGTATTCACCAAAATGGTGTTCTGTGCATGGCCACATTGCAACATTAATGAGGTGAGTGTTCCTTAACTTCATCGTCCTCTCCCGATTAACATACGGACCCCACAGAGGAATATCCATCAATAGGCATCACGCTACACTGGGAAAACAAGGATGTACTCGCAGCTCCTTGATGAGGGAGAAAGCATTGCATTCACTTCTCCATCATATATATCGGTCATCAACGAATAGTGACGTTGTGGTCGTCACACTGGTATATGATGGATATGTCACCCGCTCCGTCCTGGAATGTTCCGATTCCATTGAAGTTGAATGAAACTGTGACCCTAACCGCCACTGGCAGCGCCGTCCGCCCCCTGGTGTGAAGCTGCAGGTCATATTGAAGGAGGTGACACCGCTCTGTGTCAAGCTCCTTATTCAATCAGAGACCCATCACACTCTGCTCCGCGGTTAAGTGTAGTTTGGGAAGCTGTTCTTGTAAAACTCAGAGAGGTTTCCCCCACCATGTAGACGTACGTTAACCAGCCCGGTGTATTCTTTTGTAACACTCTGCTCGTGTGTGGAAACTTGCAGCACATGTTGAAAGTGACAGGATATCCAGCTCCCATGTATTTACAGGGCTGTATCTCCATTGTGCCAAAGGACGTGGCACATGTTGCCAAGAGGAATAAGGAAGCTGACATACACAGAGGGAGGCAATCATCATCGAGGGCTTTACAGGGTTACAAGGAAGGAACAGAAGAATGGAATAGCAGAGCGAGAAGGACGCAAGAAAAAAGCCTAGGCGAGGAGGGAAAGGAAAACTCAAATAGGTTCTACACTCATATGAGCAACATGAAAATGACCAAAGTGAGAGTAGGAGAAAGTGAGGACTGCAGATGCTGGAGATCAGAGCTGAAAATGTGTTGCTGGAAAAGCGCAGCAGGTCAGGCAGCATCCAGGGAACAGGAGAATCGACGTTTCGGGCATAAGCCCTTCTTCAGGAAATCAAATATCAGTGAAGGGCTTTCCTAAAGGGGGGCTTATGCCCGAAACGTCGATTCTCCTGTTCCCTGGATGCTGCCTGACCTGCTGCGCTTTTCCAGCAACACATTTTCAGCAAAGTGAGAGTAGGGCCAATGAAATACATTGGAGGGGTCTTGCGCCCAAGTCAGAGGAGGTCGGAGAGGTCCTTGATGAATATTTTGCTTCAATATTTACTAGTGTGCGGGGACCTCGTTGTTTGTGAGGGCAACGTGAAACAGGCTGATATGCCAGAACAGGTTAGGTTCATGCCCTGGGCAGACAGGATACACCCTATGTTACTACAGGAAGCGTGGGAAGAGGTTCCTGCGTCTTTGGCACTGATATTTGCGTCCTCTCTCTACACCTGAGTAGTGCCAATGATTGGAGGTTTGAAAACGTTATTCTTATGTTCAAGAAAGGGAATACGTATAATCCTGGGAATTGCCGATCAGTGAGTCTAACGTCACTGGTGGGCAACGTTTTGGAGAAGATTCCGTGAGACAGGATTTATGATTACTTGGAAAAATTAAGAAGAGGAAGAATGGGCTAGTCATTTTGCCGATGGCACGAAGTTGGTGGAGTTGTGGATAGTTTGAAAGTCTGTTGTACGTTGCAACGCGACACTGACAGGATGCAGAGCTGGGCTGAGAAGTGGCAGATACAGTTCAACATCGAAAATTGTAAAGTCATTCACTTTGGAAGGACAAATTTGAATGTGGAATACAGTGTTATAAGCAGGATTGTTTGCATTGCGGAGAATCAGCGGGATATTGGTGTCCATGTTCATAGATACATCAAAATTGCCACCCAGGTTCACAGAGTTGCTAAGAAGTCATGTGTTCTGTTGGTTTTCATTTGCAGGGGATTGAATTTCAGAGATGTGAGGGTGCACCAAACTTGGAATACTGCGTTCAGTTCTGGTCGCCTCATTGTAGGAAAAATTCAGAATCTTTAGAGCAAGTGCACAGGATATTTACCAGGAAGAAAGTTTGAGGAAACAACGGTTTTTCTTGTTGCAGTGAAGAAGGGTGAGATGTGACTTGTTAGAAGTGTAAAAGATGTTGAGATGCGTAAGTACTGTGGATAACCAGAGACTGTTTCACATGGTGGAAACGGCTATTACGAAGTGGCATAATTTTACATTAATTGTAGGAAGGTTTTCGGGAGATGTCAGAGAGGATCGGTGCTGTGTCCTCTACCTTTTGTCATTTACAAAATGTTTTGGATGCGAGCATAAGAGGTACTATTAGTAAGTTTGCAGATAACACCAAAATTGGGGATGTAGTGGACAGCGAAGTTGGTTACCTCAGATTACAACCGGATCTTGACCAGATGGGCCAATGGGCTGAGAAGTGGCAGATGGAGTTTATTTCAGATAAATGTGAGGTGCTGCACTTTTGGGTCAGAAAATCTTGGCAGGACTTATACACTTAATGGTAAGGTCCTAGGGAGTGTTGCTGAACAAGGAGATCTTGGAGTGCACGTTCAAAGTTCCTGAAATGTGGAGACGCAGGTAGATAAGATAGTGTTTGGTATGCTTTCATTTATTGGTCAGATAATTGAGTACATGAGTTGGGAAGTCATATTACGGCTGTACAGGACATTGGTTAGGCCACTGTTGGAATATTGAGTGCAATTCTGGTCTCCTTCCTATCGGAAAGATGTTGTGAAACTGAAAAGGGTTCATAAAAGATTTACAAGGATGTTTCCAGGGTTGGAGGATTTGAGCTATAGGGAAGAGGCTGAACAGGCTGGGACTGTTTTCCCTGGACCGACGGAGGCTGAGGGGTGACCTTATAGAGGTTTACAAAATTATGAGGGGCATGGATCGGACAAATAGACAAAGTCTTTTCCCTGGGAGTCCAAAACGAGAGGGCATAGGTTTAGGGTGAGAGAGGAAAGATATAAGAGAGACCTAAGGGGCAACCTTTTCACGCAGAGGGTGGTATGGGTATGGAATGAGTAGCCAGATGACGTGTTGGAGACTGGTACAATTGCAAAATTTAAGAGGCATTTGGACGTGTATACGAATAGGAATGGTTTGGAGGCTTATGGGCCGGGTGCTGGCGGGAGGGACTAGATTTGGATGGGATATCTATTCGGCATGGACAGGTTGGACCGAAGGGTCTGTTACCATGTTGTACATTTCTATGACTCTGTCATCACAGAGCAAATTAAGTACTGTCAGGTTCCTTAGGCCGGGTGCTGGCGGGAGGGACTAGATTTGGATGGGATATCTGTTCGGCATGGACAGGTTGGATCGAAGGGTCTGTTACCATGTTGTACATTTCTATGACTCTGTCATCACAGAGCAAATTAAGTACTGTCAGGTTCCTTATGTCTGCATAAAACGCCAGTATGTCAGTGCGCTTACCTGTGTATCTGCATTCATGCCTGTGTATCTATGTGTGTGTGTGTATTTGTTTCTGTGTCCATATTTACCTGTTGTATGTGTGTGTGTGTGTGTGTGTTTCTGTCTCTGTTTATATCAGTCTCTGTGTGTATCCGTGCGCCTTTCCTTTTCTCTATGTGCATATGTGTGGATTTGTCTGGGTCTATCTGATGTGTGTCCATTTATCTGTATGAATCTACGTTTACATCTGTCTCTGTGTACAACTGTATGTCTGTATTTATCTCTCTGTGGCTGTATTTGTCATTGTCTATCTGCAGGCTCACAGCATACACACACACAGACACACACACACACGGACACGTACTAGGCTCGTGTGTAGAGGATTGTAATTCAACTGCTGCCACTCAGATTGGAAAAAGTAAATGTTAATAAATGTGTGTGTTCCCTCTGCAACAAGGAAATGACTGGTCTTTGGCGGCATAGTGACTCAGTGGTTACCACTGCTACCTCGCAGCGATAGGGAGTGGGGTTCGATTCCAGCCTCGGGCAAGTGTCTGCGTGGATTTTCTACATTCTCTCTGTATGTATGCGTGGCCTTGCTCCCGCTTCCTCACACCGTCCAAAGATGTGCGAGTCAGGTGAATTGGCCATGCTAAATTGCCCATAGTGGTAAGCGCGTTAGTAGGAGCTAGTGTTTGTTTCTGGGTGGATTATTCTTCGGAGGGTCGGTGTAGATTTGTTGGGCCGAATATCCTGTTTACTCACTGTAGGAAATCTAACATTAAAAAATCTAATCCAGTTATTCCTGACATTAAAGGATATTTCCACTGCAGTTGTATCCAGGTGAACCATTTGTTAGGAGATGGAGACGAATTTTGTTTCACGTTCTTCAACTTGCAACGTTTGTAATGCACTCTTTCAAATTTGAGAAAGGATTGAAATGTCCAGAAACATACCCCTTATGTGTGGTAATATTTCAGGAACAACATCGCTACGCATCGGATGAAGCTGCCCTGTAGCTCCAAAGACATTATTTAAAGAATTAAACGGATGAAATATGTCAAAATACTTGATGTCCTTTCAAAAAATAATATTTACCACTTGTGCAGCGGTGTGGGAGGCCAGTGGAGGGTGGCATTGTATAGGTCTTTTTGCGACAAGGATAGCTGGAGATAGGGAGAGGGACTTTAACCCTGATTTCAGTCAATTTACATGAAAAACAGCAGGAACTGATTACACAACAACGCAGACAGAGATACATATAAATATAGATAAGCAGACTAATACACACAACACATACACGCAGAATTATGCACGCACCTATGAAGACACATGCATGCACACACCCACACACATAGACACAATCCAGCATTTCAGACAGATGTAGGAATATTTTTCATTAATATGGGATGATTAGTCAGTTAGAGAAGGCTCAAGAATAGAAACGTTTCAGCCGTAATCAAATGGCATCGCAGACTCGATGGGCTGAATGGGCTAAATTTGCTCAATTTCTTTGGCTCTTGCGAAAAATGGTATCTGGAATTGTTTTCAGGTGCGTTCAGTGGAGACTGAATTGGATAAGTATTTGATAGTCGACGGTTAATGGAAATGTGGACAGGTTTGAGAGTCTGAATGGTCTATATCTGCAGGCGAAAGTGAGGACTGCAGATGCTGGAGATCAGAGTCAAGATTAGAGTGGTACTGGAAAAGCACAGCGGGTCAGCAGCATCCAAGGAGGAGGAAAATCGATTTTTCGGGCCCGAAACATTGATTTTCCTATTACTCGTATGCTTCCTAACCTGCTGTGCTTTTCTAGCACCACTCTAACCTTGAGTCTTAGTCTATATCTGTTCCTGATTGTGGTTGGCTTGTGCCTCAAAAGTGTGGACATTGATTTGCAGGGAACACATCTAAGAGAATATGGCCATTCTCATTGCAGACTGTGAATGATGATCCATTCTCTTTTGATTTAGCACTCGTGGAGGATTTTTGTTGAGGAGTCATTGGAATCTTTCCACTGCTTTCACCAAAGGGAATCAGCAAAATACCAGGAGGAAACAGCACATTGAGCAGCTTGTTTGGGCAAAATCACTTCATAGGCAGAATGACATTCAGCACGATTGATTTCTCTTTTGGCTTGTGCAATCTTTGCTGTTCCCATCCACAAATAGCAGTGAAGACTGGGTTACTGAAAATATTCAAGCTAGAATTTTACAGAAGAAGAGAATCCGTGGTTATTGGAAACAAACAGCATGTTCAGCCACAGTCACATTAACAATGAGAATTCTGAATGATGCAGAGTCGAGAGGCCGAATGTCCAGCGACTGCTCCTGTCCCATGTGTTACTCTCCAGCACCTAACCACAATGCAGTTACAGAGGGACAGGAAGATCACACTCATCCAGTCAAGATTGTTACCATATGATGGAACAAGACCATCTACCCCACTCAGGAGTTATGCAGAAATAGAATCAGCTACTCAGCACTTTGTGCAATTACACAGCACAGGACGAGGCAATCAAACAATTCTAGGCTGCTACGTAGCAACAGGTGAGCACTGGTTAGCGAATCTGAAATAGACAACAGGGAGAAACGAATATTTTCAGTTTGGAAAGCTGGAACTTGGGCGCGTGTCTCAGGATTCAATGTGAGGTCAACTATTTACATTCTATCTAATTGATATGGATAAGGGGACTGATTGGAGTGGAACTCAATTCGGTCATTCACCAAGGTAGTCAAATCATTGGACACGGAGAGACTGAATTGGGATATAGACAGAAGAGGTTAGAGGAGAAAACTTCAGCAAAGCTGGTATAATTTGGTATATGGGAGTTTGTGCTGTGTTGGAAGGATAAAATGACCTTGAACTACATGTCCTACTGTCACCAGTCCCGCTTCTTCAGAACCCCGAGGGGAGCATCACTTCCGAAAATGACGTCACACCCAGTCCACCCACGACCATGCCTCCTCCAGTCACAGTCTCGTCTCTCACTCCCGGATCCGGTCCCATACCTGTTCCGAACACCCAGCCCAGCGGAGTTTTCACTTCCCTCTCGACCTCCCCTTCACTGAGGACAAGCGATCTGTCCTCAGCAGAGGTCTTATCTTCATCCCCCTCCACCCACGCATCAACGAATGCAATACACATTGTGAAGTCGAACATTATGCTGCCTCCACTTCCGAGTTTGCTTTTTCAATCAAGATTCCTGCTTACCTTTCGAGGCCCTCTTCACCCACATCCAACAAACCCATCCTCCAGGACACCCCGTGTCTGTCTATTATCCACCCTAGACCTCTTTTTCCAACAACCCACTGAGACATTAACAGCCTCAACCAGTCCAAAATACTCCCTCATTCCAACCTTTCTCTCTCACAACGCGCACACCTCCACTCCCTCTGTTCTAACCCGCAAACTCATCTTCAAAACCGTGGACAAAGAGGGGGAAGGGCAATGTTACTTTGGCGTACTGTCCTCTACACCGCCAGGTGTCAACCCAGCTCCTTGACTACGGCCTTTCCAAACCATCATCCCCAAACCATAATTTCCCAGACCATACCTCAGGGGAACTACAACACACAGCTTCTAACATCATTGTTCGGATATCCCGCACATCCCGATTCGACCTCCTTCCCAAGATCCACAAGACTGAACTACTCTGGC
>NW_025214903.1:52256-54437 GCF_004010195.1 Chiloscyllium plagiosum
GCTGTTATAGGTGACTTCAACTTACGTATTATTTAATGGGACAATCCTTAGTGCAGATGGTTTTGATGGAGCCGACTGTGTCAGGTGTAGCCAGGAGGGATTTTTGACTCAATATGTAGATAGACCGACAAGGGATGAGGCCATATATATTTGATGTTAAGTAACGAGCAGGCGAAGTGTTATACTTCTCGGTGGGAGAACGTTTTCATAACAATGACCACAACGACTTCATCTTTACCATAGCCATAGTAAGGGATAGGAGCGGACAGTATGAGAGATACTTAATTGAGGGAGGGGAAATCAGACTGCTTTGAGACAGGAGCAGTGGAATATAAATTGTGAGCAATTACTCTTCAGAAAGACCACAACACAAATGTGGAGACTACTTCAGGAACACTTGGTGTGAGTGGTTGGATAATTTTGTTCCACTGAGACAGGTAAGCAATGGAAAGGTGCAGAAACCTAGCATGACAAGAGAAGAGGGTCTTCTCGACAAGACTAAGAAGGAAGCTTGTTAAAGGTTGAGAACGCAAAGTTCTGCTACAGCTTGAGAGAATTCCAATGTAGCTCAGAAAGAACTCAAAATGGATTGAGGAGAGCTTAGAAGGGGCAATAACAAGCCTTGGTGGGGTGAATTTGGGAAAACCCAAGGCGTTCTACATTTACACCAGGAATAAGAGAATGACTAACGAGAGAGTAGGGCCAATTATGGACAGTGGAGGGAACTTGTACCTGTGGGCGGGAGAGGTAGGGTAGGATCTAAATGATTGTTTGCTTTAGTATTCACTCGAAAGACATACCTTGTTGTCAGTAAGAATACTGTGGAACAGGTTAATTGGCATGAGTAGATTTATATTAAGGAAACTGATATGCTGGAAAATCATGGAAGAAAAAAGAAAGAGGGCTGGTCCATCCGTATCTAAGTTTACAACGGAAAGCGACGAATGAGATTTTTGCTCCTCCGGCATGATATTTGCTTCCGCACTCTCCATGGGAGTAAAACCGAATGATTGCGCGGAGGTGAATGTTCTTTTACTGTCCAAGAAAGGGAACAGGGAAATCCCTGCGAATTACACATTTGTCAGTCTTACTTCTGTGGCATGCAAGGATTCTGACAGATAGGAATGATGACTACTTGGAATAAAATAGCTTGCTTAAAGATAGTCTCGGTTCTTTGTACTTTTTTACAGATTTATTGGACGAAAAAGTGGAAGTATTGTTTAGTTAGTTAGCGGATGACACGAACGTCAGTGGTGCTGTAAATAGTGTCAAGACTGTTGCAGGCATTGACAGGATGCAGAGCTGGGCGGAGATGAACTCCATCAGGGTTAAAGACAGGATTATCGGCCGTGTGGAGGAACAGCTGATCCTGGGGTATATGGATATAGATCCCTCACCATTGCCAATCAAGTTGTTCGGGTTGTTACGTAGGCGAATGGTGTATTGGGTTTCCTTAAGAGGGGGAATAAGTTTAAAAGGCGCGAGATTTCGCTGCAGTTCTACAAAACTGTGGGAAGACCACAGTTGGAATATTGTGTCAGTTCTGGGCGCCTCATTATTGGAAGGACGTAGATGATGTATATGCTTTCGAAAGGGTGCACAGTTTTATCAGAATGCTGCCTGAGCTTCTTCCTGAGAAAGCATAGGCTGTAAACACTGGAGAGAAGAAGGAAGAGAGGTGACTTCATAGAGCTGCACAAATTAATGACAGGCATAGTTAGAGTAGGTAGGCAGAGACTTTTCCCGAGGGCAGAAATTGCTGCAACGAGGTTTCATAGCTTTAAGGTGACTGGAGGAAATATGAGGGGAGATATAAGAAGAAGATTCTTTGCACAGAGAGTGGTGGGTGCGTGGAATGTACAACCAGAGGTGGGCATAAAGTCAGTTACATTTCGGACAGTTAAGCGATTGCTGCACTAGCACCAGCACGTCAGTAAGACGAGGTGTGTGTCGGTGAATTTGAACTCAGGTTAAGATTAATGTTCGGCACAGCATGGTGGTCCGAAGGACCTGTACTGTGCTGTACTGATTTCCGTTCGACCTTTTAGGTTCTATTTATTTTTAAATTGTCTGATCTTAAAAGGAACAAAGAAGCTAGTGTTTTAGTTGACTCTCAAGTAATTGGTAATGAACACAAAGTGATAAATAGCAAATTTTCTTCAGAAATGGTCTATATATTGT
>NW_025214904.1:0-26165 GCF_004010195.1 Chiloscyllium plagiosum
AACTATTTTTATTCATTCATTGGATTTAGGCGTTATTGACTGGAAAAACATTTATTTCCCATGCTAGGCCATTTCAAAGGGCAGTTATAAGGCAGATCAAGTAAGCATGGCAGACTTTACCCTTTAAAGGACATGAGTGAACCAGATGAGTTTTACAATTGACAATGGTTATATGATGATAAAAGTTTTTTTTTTATTTAGTGCTTATGTTGTATTTAAGATTAAATAATGGGTTAACATTGATGTGAGTGCAATAGTGTTGGTAATAAACACCATTTAAGTATATTAACCGCAACCTGTTACCATGAAAGTCCAGCCTCTCTCCTTAGCCTCTGAACGATGCATGATGACTGTCAGATTGAACTCACTACCCAGCGACAGTGTGAGAATGCTGATATTGTTCCAAGACAGAACAGGGTGTGCATTGGTGAGGGATTTTCTGAGGCCCATGCCAAGGTCATGAGCAGGGAAGATTGGCTCTAGCCAGTGGAGAGTTTTCTTCCTGATCCCTACTGTTCCCAGTTTTACTTGGGTTCCTTGATGTCACACTTGATCAAATGGTCACCCTCACCTCACCTCTTGAGTCTAGCTCTTTATTCTATGTTTTGGCCAAAGTTGTAATCAGGTTCCATAGCTATGTGGTTGTGGTGGAATTCAGTATGAGTATCAATGAGCAGGACATTGCTGAATAAGTGCCACTTAACAGCAAATATCAATGACCCTCTGTGTCACTTTGCTGATGATTAAGAGGAGGCTGATGGGGTGATACAACAGAGGGGGCTTCATCTTCACAAGGACACCCCTGCCATTACTTTAATGTACAGATGCATCTACCACATGTAGATTGATAAGGACAAGGTCCAGTAGCTTTTCTCCACCAACCTCTCCCCTCTCACTCCCACGTCTGCCTGCCACTAGCCCAGGATAATCTGGGCCATCACCTAAAATTCCTCTTTTAACCAAAATAGGTTGGTGAAGCACTTCTCTGAAGCAGTAACTCCACTTGTAAATCGTTGGGAGCCCCCCCCCCCCCCCTTCCCATGTAAAATTATACTCTCTATCCTGCAATGATCACTGATGCAATAATGGTTATGGGGAATCTGATGGTTTTATCCTTTGTACATCAGATCAGAGGCTGATCTGTATCCACAGGGTCAGAACAAAACTGGCCTTGTCCTGTTCCACCACAGTACATTTGTGTGTTGGTCTCTCTTATAGTTCTGCACTCTTCAAGGAAGATCTTTCAGTAAGTTTTCCCAACATTTTGACAAACCATTTAGTAAGGTTCGTTGTGGATCCGATTGCAAGACAGAAAAGGGGAAATAAACCATATGAAACCGTGAACAGGTCACAACGTTGAATTTATGGATTTAACGCCTCCCATAGCTCCAAGAACAAAAATACATCCAACTTGGATCAAGGACAGCGATTACAAACTGAAACCATAATTCCTCGACTCTATTACTTTCCTGAATATCGTCACTCACGGTTGTATCGTGAAGCCGACACAACCACGCTGTTAAAAATGCTTTAAACGATACTTTTGGTTACTAACCTGTAAATATGAAAGCTGCTGCGAGGCCGCAACGAATTAAGTTTGTGTTCACAGCCATGTCTCTCCCTTGAGTCACTGTGTCTCAGATTACTGGATTACTGACATCAGTGTTTCCTCATTCTTCCAACCAGGTGCTAAAAACTGGAACAAGGGTTACAATGTTGGGCGGAGAGTTCCTGAAACAGTCTTCAATGACACATCCCACAAATATGCAATCAGTGTTCACCCTTGGACCAACGTAATTGTTAACAAATTACTGGTACACGGAAAATGCAGGTATATTAACAAAGAAACAGTTAGGGATACACTGTGGGCACATTATCTCCTGAATGCTCATAGCCATAACTGATACTATTTTTCATTGAATGACGTGCTGCAGGAGGTACCACCACCTGCAGAGAACTGAGAGGCGGCCATTAATACTGGCCTCATCAACACCACCTACACCCGGTGAGCAATTTAAAAAATATATATTTACCTGGGCCCATCATCCAGTCACTGTACACATCCGTATGCCATGGTGAAGGCCTCCAAGCCCTCAGTTCCTTCCTCTCCAACCGACCCAACCAGTACCCCTCCACCAACACATTCATTTGATTGGTGGAACTGGTCCACACCCTCAACAACTTCTCCTTCAAATCCTCTCACTTCCTTCCGACCAAAGAGGTAGCCATGGGCACCCACATGGGCCCCAGCTATGCCAGCTTCTTCATCGGATACGTGGAACATTCCATCTTCCGCAGTTACACCGGCACCACTTCTCACCTGTTCCTCCGCTACATTGATGACTGTACCGGCGCCACCTTGTGCTCCCATGAGGAGGTTAAACAGTTCATCAACTTCACTAATACCTTCCACTCTGACCATAAGTTCACCTGGACCATCTCGGACACCTCCCTCCCCTTCCTGGACCTCTCTGTATCCATCTCCTGTGACCGACTCAACACGGACATCTATTTCAAAGCCACCAACTCCCACAGCTATCTGGACTATACCTCCTCCCACTACACCTCGTCCCACCACACCCCCGTAAAAATGCTATCCCTTACTCCCAATTCCTCCACCTCCACCTCCACCATATCTGCTCCCAAGAGGAGCAATTCCACTCCAGGACATCCCAGATGGCCTCCAATTTCAAGGACCACAACTTCCCCTCCCACATGATCAACATTGCCGTCCAGAGCATCTTCTCCATTTCCTACACCTCTGCCCATGAACTCTATCCTTCCAACTACAACAAGGATAGAACCCCCCCTCCCAGCCCAGGTCCTCACCTTCTACCCCATGAATATCCGAATACAGCACATTATCCTCTGCCATTTCCACCACTTACAATCAGACCAGAGATATATTTCCCTCCCCACACTATCTGCGTGTCGCAGAGACCATTCCCTCCATGACTCTCTCGTTTGGCCCACACACCCCCCACCCCCCTAACCAACCCACCCTCCACACCTGGCACCTTCTCTTGCCACCACAAGCCTGTGCCCACACCTCACCCTTCACCTCCAATTAGGGCCCCAAAGAATCTTTCAAATCCAGTGGAGATTTTCCTGCACATCCATCTACTGTGTCCTTTGCTCTCGATGTGGTCTCCTCTACATTGGGGAGACAGGACAACAACTTGCAGAACCAGTCTGGGACAAACGCACCAAACAACCCCCATGCCTTGTGGCCAACCTCTTCAACTTCCCCTCCCACTCCACCAAGTACATGCAAGTCCTGGGCCTCCTCCACTGCCAAATCCAAGCCACCCAACAACTCGAGGAAGAACACCTCATCTTCCACCTTGCGACCCTTCAACCACACGGCATCAACATCGATTTACTAGTTTCCAAGTCTCCCCTCCTCCCACCTCATCTCAGATTCAACCCTCCAACCTGGCACCACCCTCTTGGACTGACCCACCTGTCCATCTCCCCTTCCACCTATCTGTTCCACCCTCCCCTCCAACCTATCACAGTCACCCCCCACCCGCATCCACCTATCACCTTCCCAGCTACCTTCCCCTCAACCCCACCCTCCTATTTATCTCTCACCCTCCTTCTACCTCCCACTCCCAAATTCCTGATGAAGAGCTTCTGCCCGAAATGTTGACTCTCCTGCTCCTCAGATGCTGCCTGACCTGCTGTGCTTTTCCAGTGCCATACGTTTTGACTTTGACTCTCCAGCATCTGCAGTCCTCATTTTCTCCATGTTATTAGTCACTGACTGTATGTTTTAATTTTTAAGTTATATTTCTTGCAGTTCCAAATTTCATGCAGTTGGTAAATGAACAACAGGATGCAAGGAGCTGTGCCTATTGTTCTTAGGACACTCCTCACTGAAGTTCCAATACCACAAAAAGCTCAGAATAGATTCTGAGCTGCTCTAGGAGTTAAGTAGATTCTTGATAAACAAGGGACTGAAAGGTTATCATGGGGATGTGGAATAATTAGATCAAATATGACCTTATTGAATAGCAGGAAAGTCATTTTGTTGGGACCTGATCTGAAACGTTGACATTCCTGCTCCTCCAATGCTGTCTGACCTGCTGTGTTTTTCCAGCTCCATCTTTAGAGAAAAGCCTGACTTCCAGCATCTGCAGTCCTATCTCCCAGTTAATGAATGGGAGGGCAGGTTCAAAGGGTGAGTTCCTGTCCCCAACTTCTGTTCTCATATGATCTTATTGAATGGTGATGCAGACTCAAAGGACCAAACGGCGTACTCCTGTTCCGAAGTCCTATGTTTCTCAAAATGAACTGGAAAGCAAACGAACAATGCTTGCATATCATTAGATTATCTGCCGTCTTGAAATATACTTTTGCAATGTCTGTGAAGAGACAGTCAAGTGCGGGAGAGAATAAGTGAACAGTAGTTGTTTTTCCATGAGTGATAACTTTCTTGATTAACCATTCATAACAGGTAAGTTTAAATTATAAATGATAGTGCAATTTCTTTTATGCAAAGGGAGTTGTTTGGAGAAAAACCCATCACAAGAAATGTTGATAAGAGTTGCAGAACACATCAGGTGCAGATGTTTGAAGCTGCAAATCATGCAACTGTCTTGGAGAAGGTGACCAACTGCCCCTTATTTTTACTTTGGCTCCTTTTCCTGCACCCCTTAACAGATGCCTGTTGCCCCACATTCTCGGGTAGCCTTGGCGTCTGTGTTAGGTGATTTGTGCAGGACTGCAGGGCTGAGTCAGGTTAGAAATGATAATGTTGCAACTCCACATTAGAAGTTGTCAGCTGTGATTGCCTTAAAAGGCATGATGTTCCCTATCTCCAACCCCGCCCACCCCAACACACTTCCCAGTTTTTGTGGTTATCAGAAACCCATGGTTGAAGCTTATCTTACTTTATTTCATAGGAGATGGTCACCCCAGCACTGGGATGCCTCAAAGAGAGAAATGTGTTTCAAATAATAGCAATTGATTCAAATGTGAAGAGTCATCAGTAGAACTGTGGCCTGGATTATTGATCTAATGTTTGATCACATTCCCATCTAAGCATGATAACCTTTCAGCCTTTTCTCAAATCAAGAATCTACCAAACTCTTCATTAAAAAGATTCTTAGTGGGTGGCATGGTGGCACAGTGGTTAGCACTGCTGCCTCACAGCTCCAGAGACCCGGGTTCAATTCCCGCCTCAGGCGACTGGAGTTTGCACATTCTCCCCGTGTCTGCGTGGGTTTCCTCTGGGTGCTCCGGTTTCCTCCCACAGTCCAAAGATGTGCAGGTCAGGTGAATTGGCCATGCTAAATTGCCCGTAGTGTTAGGTAAGGGGTAAATGTAGGGGTATGGGTGGGTTGCGCTTCGGGGGATCGGTGTGGACTTGTTGGGCCGAAGGGCCTGTTTCCACACTGTAATGTAATCTAGTAATCTAATTCAAAGACTACTTCAACATCCTTTCATGGAAGAGGGATTGAAAGGCTTAAGACCCTCTATGAGAAAATATTTCCCCAACTTTCTGTTGTAAATAGGCAACCTCTTATTTTTAAACATTTTGGAATCTCCCAAATACACCCTATCAAGACCCCTCAGATCTGATATATCTCAATCAAGTCGCCTCTTATTCTTCTCATCTCCAGTGAATACTAAGTGATCCTATCCAATATTTGCTCATAAGACAACCACCATTGCAGGTATTTCTCTAGTAAGCCTCAATGTTTGCCTCACATTTACCTATTTCCTTGTTTAAGGAGACCAAAATGGTACAATGCCCTTCAGATGTTGTCTCAGTAATGGCCTGTCCAGCTGAAGCATAACCTCCCTACTCATGTAAAACAAAATAAGGCAGATGCTGGAAATTTGTAACCAGAGCAAGAATTGCTGGAGGAACTCAGCAAGTCTGGCAGCACCTGTGTAGAGAAGACAGGTCCAGTGACACTTCTTCAGAACTGATAATAGCTAGGAAAAGGTGGTATATACACTGAAGATAGAGGATGGGGGAGGAGGGGTGAGGAGATAGACATATATGGAACCCAGAGAGAGAAAGAGAAAAAAGCAGTTAGATAGACAAAGGGGTGGATGATTGTGTGCCAGGGAGAAAGAACAGCTCATCATGGGGACTATAGGTAGATGAAAATGGTTTGGATGTGTTGAAAGTAGCCATGAGATGACAGAAGAAATTATCATGAATACACTTTATGAACTTATCGTTTAGGGTACATTCACCCATGTGACCGACTATATGAAGATTACAATCACTCCTATGACTACTACTGTACCTTTCTTACAAGCCCTCATATGTCTTGATTTATATTCTGTCCGAGAAATAAAGTACTGTTAAGTGGCCTAAAAACTACTCCCAGCAATGATTTCTTTTGATTATTGCCACTCATTCTAATCTACCTCTGAATCAATCTCATCCTTTATTAACACGATTACCCCAACTCCTTTTCTTCTTATCCACAAAATACCTTGACGACTCAGTTCCCAGCTTTGACGACTTTGCAATCACATTTCTGTAAAGGCTTTTCTATTATACCTATTTATTTTTATTTGTGCTATTAATAATTTCAAACTGTTATGAATACTGCATGCCTTCAGATAAAGAGCCATTATTTCTGTATCCTCACCATTTCCCCTCACTGACCCTATTTTCTGGTGCAGTCATGATTGTGTTCTCTCTCCTATTGTGTCACAGATGGCAACGAAACAGACTAAAGACGGGAGGTGGAAGACCGAGAGAAATGGTGCACTAGCTCTCAATGTCGGCAAAACCAAGGAACTCATTATTGGCTTTCGGCGGGATGTTACTCATGTCCCCCCCCCCAACAATTAAACAACACAGAGGTGAACGAGTGGAGAATGTCAAGCTCATGGCAGTGGTCATCCACAACAAGCTTTCTTGGACTATTCATGTGGATGTACTGGTTATAAAGGTCCAACAATGTCTCTTCTTCCTCAGGTAGCTGAGGAAACTTGGCATGACGGTGAATATCCTTGCCAACTTTTATAGGTGCACCATTGAGAGCATTCTGTCTGGATGTATCACTACCTGGTATGGCAACTGTACCATTCAAGAACGGAGACGGTTACAGAGAGTGGTGAACTCGGCCCGGACAATCACAAAGGCCAATCTCCCATCAATAGAATCCATCTACCAGGCTCGCTGTCAAGGAAAGGCCGACAGCATTCTCAAAGATCCATCCCACCCTGGCAATGCTTTTCTACAACCTCTACCATTGGGGAGAAGGTACAGAATCCTGAACACATGCACCAGCAGTTTTGAAACAGTTTCTACTCTACTGTTGTTAGAATATTGAATGGACTCACAAACACTTAACATTTGCCTGTACCTGTGTTTTGGTTTTTGCTGCTGTTTATCTATTACTTACTTATCTATGCTGTTTAACTCTGTGATCTGCCTGTATTGCTCGCAAGACAAAGCTTTTCACTGTGCCTCGGTACACATGACAATAAATTCAATTCAATAAACTATTTGCCAGAATCACTCGGCTATCAAGGACATGTGTTTATTGCAAAAAGTGCTCCATTGTTTTGTTACAGCTGCTTTGATAACCAATTTAGCAAAGGAAAACATGTGATCTTCAAGGTTAAGACAAAAGTAGAGCCTTGAGTACAAGATGAAACAATTAGTTGTATGTCTATCCTAGATTAGAGTGGTGCTGGAAAAGCACTACCTGCCAAACTTCCTTCCCACCTATCTGCTCCAACCTATTACCTTCACCCCCACCTCCATCCACCTATTGTACTCTTGGCTACCTTCTCCCCAGCCCCACCCTCCTCTCATTTATCTCTCCACCCCGAAGGCTCCCTGCCTTCATTCCCTTATGCTCCTTAGATGCTGCCTGACCTGCTGTGCTTTTCCAGCACCCTCTTATCTCCAGCATCTGCAGTCCTCACTTTTGTCTGTATGTCTATCCTATTCACACCTCAGGGATCTATACCAGATAGTCCTTTGCAAAGATGCCATTTGTTTCTCTGACATCAGTGGAATTGTTATCCAGTATACCATCTATGCAGTTACTTTAGCCATCACAACCTTGATCCCTTGGATCCTCTCTTCCAAGTCCCCCCACTACAATGTGCCTATTAGCTCTCCATCTTGCTACTTTAGTCTTTGCTTTCAAAATAATTTTAAAAACATTTTTTACATTTTACATTTGCAAAAAAATGTTTACATTATTTTTGACCACTAGTGTATTTCTCTTTATCAGTCTCGTACCTTTCTCACTGTAAGAAAAAAATCTCCATCAGTTAAAGTCCATGGAGATGCCTTTTTTTAAACCTGAAAACTATCATAAAATTGTAAGTTCTTATTCCTTCAAGCTCTTTTCAGAGCTGTTTTTAAATACATTCAAAATCCTTCCAAATAGGTTGCTTAAGATTTGTAGACTTGCCAACCCAAAATGAATTGTTATTAAAAAGAATACTGCAGATACTGGAAATCTGAAATAAAACCCAAAAATACTATAATGGCAGCATCTGGTCAAACAAATCTGGTCAAGCAACATATTTTTATGGATATACTTAACATCACAAGTTAATAGCATTGGAACAGATACTGCCATAAGCAAAAGACCGAAATCGAGTTAAATTCAGATCTATGACCTTTCATCAGAACTGGGAAGAGATGCAGTCAATTTAATTAGGGCGTTGATGGGATAAAAAACATATTATTAACTAAAAGAAAACTATGCTTCCAAAGAAGAGTCGTACCAGAAACACGAACTTTATTTCTCTTTCCACAGTTGCTGCCAGACCTGCTGACCTTTATCAGCACTTTTTGGTGTAGGACACAGAGAAGAACGATGAGTGCAGAAATCTTTATTTATATTCCACTACCAGGAAGAGAGGAAAGAACACCTAAGTGGCCAGTGACAAGCAGTGCTGCTCTCAAAAAAGGGAATGCTGAATGATCAAGAAAAGTGAAAGGGCGGGGAGAGATTAAATCAAAATAGAGTCAGAGGGGGAAATAAAGCACTCCACACCCTGTAGTGCCCACCTCTCTCTGAAAACCTCAAGTGTTTTGGTAGACACCACATGCTCCTTCTCCAAGGACACCCAAGCCCGGACATAACTACGGAAGAGGGGCAGGCAATCGGCCATAATGACCCCTCATGGCCAGACTGTCTGATTTATTTTAATATGATTAGCATATCTACTTTAGGAGGAGAATAGGGATTCCATAACTTCCTATGCTGGGTGGGAAGTCAATTAGTTGGCAGCTAGTTTGCAAAGTGGAGTGATGTCAGCAGAATGGGTTCAATTCCTGCACCACCTGAGGTTACCACAAAGGGACTTCCTTCTCAACCTCATCCCTTGTCCTTTGCCTGCGAAGTGATGGCCCTCAGTTTGAATTCATTACCAGTTATCTACGTCATAAGAGAGCAGCCCCATGATCCTCTGAGATTATGGCAACTTTACTTTTATTTTTTTGTTGAGTGCATTTGATTATGAAATAAATTGATTTGAATTAGCTTCATTGTCTCATAATGAGTTTAATCTGAGTTTAACTTTAGGTTGTGCAGGAATTGAACCCAGGCTGGAAATAGAAAACTGAAATGAATATGATTTGAACATATTTCTTAAAATAGTGTTCAGGCACAAACAAATCACGGTAAGTTCACAATAATCTTTGGATTTGGTGTTATTTTAGGTTCATTTAAAGGGATTTTCAAAAATGTACCTAAATAATTGTTGGGAAGAGGAAGCTGAAATGATGGTGATATTAATAGTTTTTCATGTTAGGCATTTAATAATCAGAGATAACAATAAGCCGCTGTGAAATATATCAAAATAAAATTTGATAGCCAACGTTTTAAAGGTGGGTCTCAGAATTAATTTAGGAGACATAGGGGTACATCTATAGCTCAAAAAGCATCGTCCCTGGTGGAAAAGTGTCCTAGCTCAACACGTTATTATTCTACCCTTCCATCTTAAGAAATATCATATTGTTTCTGCTCAATCCTTTTGTACCATTTGTTTTAAACATTGTTGTTTACATTTTCACTCAAACCCCTTGCAAAAACTATGGCAAGATTATGGAGCCACAGGATACATTGACTCATGTTATTGTCCTCCCCGTTGCCTCTTTTTTCAGCATGTGCTTAGAATTTGTTACATCTAAAACATTATCCTGCTCCTGTGAAGGGCTGCTAGATCTGAAGTGTTAATGCCTTTCCAGAAACATCAACACAGGTTCCTTTGACAGCATCTTCCAAACCCATGACAACTACCACCTAGAAAGAGAAGTATTGCCTGAAGACACCACCCCCTGTAGGTTCCCTTCTAAGCTGTTGTGTTACTGTACAAATTACAGACAATACAGGACTGTACCTTTAAGACACTTACATGGTGTTACAACATGTGACATTCTGGTATAAAGGTACCCTGCTCACCTGCACTCTCTCTTTGTAATGATGTAGTCAGTTAGCTATGTAACACTTAGTAGCATAAGTATGTACAAAACAGAGACTGTAAGTCTGGGATGTTGTTACTTTGTTAATATAGTTAGCGATGTCAATAAACTTAAAGACACCTGTTTTACAAGCACCAGAATCTTTGTGGTATATATCACATGGCTAACATATATAAAATGACAAATGGCATCATGGTGGTAGCAAATGGCTACTAAATGTTCATCAAATCAGGAAGTCAATGGCAGTAATCGGACAGTAAATGTTGGGAGGGTGATAGCAGAGTACGCAATTGTGATAAGGCTTTTTTCCTGACTAACAGTAAGCATAGAACCCAGATGATGTGTGCGAGTCTGCAATATTGTGCAAACATGTTTCTTAAAATAGTCTTTGGATTATTATTTTATTGTTGTAAATAGCTAGTAAATAAAATTCATGACATCTGTCTTTCAAGAACCTGACATTTGTGGCATTTGTTACAGGGGCTACCATACGCAAAAACACAAATGGCTTCAGAAGCTACACACCATCCTGACCTGAAAGTATTTCGCTTTTCCCTCACCGTCACTGGGTCAAAATCCTGGAACTTGCTTCCTAACAGGGTACCCTACACCTCAAGAACTACAGCAGTTCAAAATGGCAGCTCATCACCATCAATTCCAGGGCAACTGGGATACCCATAAACATTGAAAGAATGCAACAAGAATTCTGAGCTCATTAGTTTTACATCAGTGTCAACAAAGTATCAGGAGAAATCATTCGGGATACACTATATTGATAGCTATGAGGTAATTAGAAACTAGCAATCTGGTTTCTTGAGAAGAAAGTAATATCTTGTTTTCTGTTTGATAGACTTTTCACACAGATGAGTAATGTGATATATGAATGTCATTAACAGTATGATGCCAAGTATGTGGGCTGTGTATCCCAAAGCTGACACTTATCAAACAGCATATCCCTTAGGCTGTTTACAACAAGCACATTAGTAATCATGCCTAACTAGTCTGTGTTTGCAAAACTTCTAAAGCAGAATCTAACATGAAATGTGATTCTGCAATTGGACATTTACTGGAAACCTCGGAAGTGTGAATAACTATGCTGATAATCAATTTAGGATTGGTAGTGAGGACTGCAGAGATCAGAGTCGAGTGTGTGGTGCTGGAAAAGCACAGCAGGTCAGGCAGCATCCAGGGAGCAGGAAGGGCTTATTCCTGATGAAGGGCTTTTGCCCGAAACATCGATTCTCCTGCTCCTCAGATGCTGTCTGACTTGCTGTGCTTTTCCAGCACCACATTTCAGACTCACTGTATGGCACACTTATATGTGCTGGAAGCTACATATATTCACATTTACAGCCCTGCTCTTTGCAGATAGAAAGAACACATACACACACTTTGTTTCAATTCAACAAAACAAGTAACTACCATTTGCTGGTTTACTTCACAGAGACAGCCTCCTTGGTTTAAAATTTAACAAATTTGGCTGTTAATTGTCAATCAATATGCATTCACCATGGCAATACCTCTACCAATCAGAATCTACTTGCCAAACAATTAGCACTCTCCTCTCTTGCGGTGTAAATGTTGGTGTTCCCCTTAACTTTATATACTTGTAAAGTTTGAAACACTAGTTGAATCACAGTAGAGAATTGTGTATAGTTCTGTGCATGCGTTTAAGGGATTATGTCGATGAACCATAAACTAAAATAACTGACTTTATTAAATGACCTCAAATAAAGAAATTACCACCAAGATTTCACTTTTTGAATTTCTACTTTAACATTTTCACCTCTGAGTTTGACTGGTAAGATTATCACTAACAAGATATGCTTTTACAAACCCGGACTCTCCTCAGATCAAGAAAGTCCTGTTGGTCGACCTCTCAAGAAGGCCTTTGCAGTCAAATAACCAAAACATTCAATTCCTAGTCTGGTCTTCTGGAGACTCTTAGCTCATTTGCAGTATTTGGACATTTTTTTCAAATTCCGTCTCTTTTAACTCACTCGTACATGTGCTTCCCAAAAGCTTCTGGAATTCTATTTTTATTGTTGCTCGCCACAGTAAACTAATTATTTCATCGAACGTAAGCATCACATTGAACTTAAAATGTTAATCGTGTTGCTCTCTCCACATATGCAACCAGACTGACAGTTTCTCCAGTTTGTACTCTTTCATAATACTTTGCTGGCTTCTTCTCACAAATTCTGGGTTTATCTTTGCGTTTTATTATTATATTGGCATCCATGTGTCTTTGAGCTGATCAGCTTCATCCTTTAGATCTCTTGCTTGTTACATTCGTTTATCTTTTACAACAGTAACTTCTTTGCTTATCTGACTCGGGTCATGGCTTTTTATATCTCAATTCCCTTCCAGTTGGTACAGCTTCAATGTCAAGGGTCATCAAATCACATGGACCAATATTCTTATTTCAAAGTTACAATTTATTTTCCAATTACCACAAATTCTTAAAATTCTATTGTAAGTATTCTTTAAAAAATTCCACGTTAACCAAATTAGAATTTTCCCCACTGTCCTGCTTCAATGTCAAATATCACCACTAAATGCAATATCTTAGAGCTATGGAGCAGTAACTCAGAAATGGAATCAAGCTGGTTGTCTTTTTTGCAAACAATATTTTCTAGAACAAAACAGAATTTACAGGTCTATGGAGAGTATCAGACGATTGAATATTACTAAGAAAAGTTGGATTTATAGTATTTGTTTTGAGAAGTTAAGTTTTTTTTAAACAAATGGAGAATGCAGTTTTGATATAATATTCTTAGTGATATTCATAAATCATGAAGAGCAATGAATTGAAAAATCTAGGTGAGCTATTTAGTTTAAAAGCATGATGCGCATGATGATCTGAGATGATAAACAATCACCCATTTTAATTTTAATAATCTTCACTTCTAGTTTCCTCTGTACATCTACACAAAAATGCTTTCAGAGTTGTTTAGGGTCAGGAATGAAAGCAAAATACTGGAAATCTGAAACAAAAATCCAGCAGATCTGGTAGCATTTGTGGGGAGAGAAACAGTTAATGCTTTGATTCTACGACATCGCTTTTTCTGACCTCTTGCCGTGAAACCCCAGGTTGTGAAGAAATCACATTAACTCTGCTTTTCTGTTTGCGTATGAGGCAGGGAATGGCATGAAGTAAATTGCTCCTGTGGACAGCTGGCATAGACAGTGTTAGGAGCCAATTGATCACCCTCTGAGCAGCATCAACTCATTTTTATTTTTCTATACTTTTCAATGCCTGCACTATTATTTGTGCAATTTCTTATACAGATTGTTTTTTCCCCCCTTTACCATCACAAGATACTTATTTTTTATTTGGTCTAACTGACGTGTGCTGCGCAGTCTAATTCCATTTCTCAGTTTTGACCAACAATTGGTGTTCCCATGCATCTTTGGCTTTGCTTTTCAGGATGATAGGGTTTGCAGGTTTGGAAAATGCTGAAAATCGGTGAAACTAAATTAACTGAGTTTTCTACATTGCAACTGTTTGAAACAATTCTGGAGGAAATAAATCAAAAAGAGAACATGAGATGAGAGGTGCTAACCGTTTTACATGATAGGCCAGACAGACCTAGAAGTAATGTTATATGGACCACAAATTTTGGAAAATTGAACAGAATTGTAGAAGATATTTAGCTTTTAATGTTTACCAAAGTTAGTTTTACTTATGTTTAACATATTAAATTTCTACTGTCAAATGATCCTTGTGTAAGTCTATTACTAATGGAGAGAACCTTTAAGGTTGAACTATAAACTTCTGTAAGTAAAGCAGAAATCAGGCTGTGCAAGAAGCTCTGGCATGTCATATGAGCCCATGGGCACCCCTATGCTAGATTGTGGAAAGCTGGATAGATGCTTCTGCATTGGCTGTTCTAAAAAAGTTATAATACAGTAACCGCTTAGCTTTTAAAGGTTTCATTGAGAAATAGGACTGATAGCTAAAGTCACTGAGCTTTAAAAATTTGAAAGGTATAAAGGACTATAATATTGATTTTTATTTGGAATGGAATCTCAGGTGGATTCAGATTTTAGGAAGGGCAGAGGAAATGAAATGAAAAGGAGGTGGGGTAACATTGCTGGTTGAAGGAGGACATTTAAGCAATAGTGAGGAAAGATCAACTCTGGTGAAGTGGAATCTGTATGGTAGATCTTGGAACCAAGGGGAAGAAGCAATAGAGTTCAAAACTGTAGTGGTAAATGTAGAGGAAGGCATTAAACTGGAAATTAGAGATGCAAACAATAAAGGTTCATTGGCAATTGTGGGTGATTTTAATCTGGATATAGATTTGTACAAATCAAAATCAACAATACCAGAGAGGAGGAATTCCTGAGATGGTTTCCTGAATTAATACATTTAGGAACCAACTAGAGAACAATAATTCTCTCTCTAGCCTGGAGGTTACTGTCTATTCCTGATGAAGGGCTTTTGCCTGAAACGTCGATTTTCCTGCTCCTTGGATGCTGCCTGACTGGCTATGCTTTTCCAGCACCACTGATCTAAACTCTGGTTTCCAGCATCTGCAGTCCTCACTTTTGCCTAGAGAACAAGTCATCCTAGACTGGGTATTCTGAAATGAAAAAGGAATAATTAACAATCTTGCAGTGGGTGGACTCTTGGGAAGAGTGACCATAATATATGAAAGAATTCTTCATTAAAGATGTAGAGTGACATAGTTGATTCGGAGAGTGGGGTCCTGAATCTAAAGAAAGGAAACATGAAGGTTATGATAAATTGGGGCATGTTACTTAAAGGGATGATGGCAGATTGGCAATGACAAACATCTTGCATGGATTAATGCAAGTGCTTATTCCTGTCCAATATAAAAATGAAACCTTAAAAAAGGTGACTATAGCTAACAAGATCAATTAGGGATGATTTAGATCCAAAAAAATTCAAATTGGCTAAAATAAAAACCCCACAGCAAACCCAAGGACTGGGAGCAATTTAAAATTCAACAATGGAGGACAAAGGGATTAAAGGGGGAAAAGAGTACAATTAAGTTCACAGATTGAAAAAGCTTTTTCAATCAGGTACAAGAGGAGGAATAGATTGAAGATACATAGGAGCTTATAGTCAGAAATGGGGTGGGTATGATGGGAAACAAAAATGGCAAACCAACTAAATACATGTTTTGGTTCTTCATGAAGACAGACCCAAATAACTTCAAGATGTTGGGGAACACAGGGTCTAGTGAAAGGGAGCAACTGAATTAAGCCAGCATTAGTAGAGAAAATTGGGGAAATTGATGGGATTAAATGACTGAAAACGTACATTTCAAGGTGATCAATGAAGTGGGCCTAGTGCATTGTTGGCCATCTTTCAAGATCCGAAAGACTTGGAATTGGAAAGTACAAATGTAACTCCACTACAAAAGGGGGTGGACAAAATAAACACTGTGTTATAGGCCCATTAGCCTGATATTAGTAGTGTGGAAAATGCTAAAATCCATTACAAAAGGTTTAATCAATCAGAGCACTTGGAAAACAGTGATAGAATTAGACAGTCAGCATGGATTTACAGAAGGGGAAAAAAAAAAAAAAATCACACATGACCAATCTACTGGGATTTTGAGAGAATGGAACTCGGATAATTGGTAGGAGGATGGATGTGGCTTACTTGGACTTTCTGAAGGCTTCCAATGTGGGCTCAGATAAGAGATTAGCATGTAAATTAAAATGTATGAGATTGAGAGTAGAGTACTGACATGCTTAGAGAGCAAGTTACCAGACAGGTAACAATGAGTAGGAATAAAAGTGCCTTTGAGTGGTAAGCAGTGACTAGTGGGGTACTGCAGGGATCAGTTCTTGCACCCCAGCTAATCACAACATATTATTTTACATCATGGAACTAAGTATGATATCTCCAAGTTTGCAGATGACACAAAGCTGGGTCAGAGGATGAGCGGAGGAGAATTCTCAACACTGACAATAGCATGGTCATCTTTTGCTTTTCTCCGAAATCTCTCAAAGTTTGAGTTGAGAACCCACTGACAGACTCAACACAAGAGGAGGGTTCTCCTTAAAATAGAATTTGCCACTGTCTCTGGAAAAAGCCAATTCAGATAGCCAGTACTGAACCAGGAGGAAATCCCGGTGCCAACAACTGGTGTGGAAAGGCACTTCAGCAGACCAGCATTTCAATCAGAGTGTAACTCTTCTCTGAATTTAAAGTTTATTTGGGAAAAGTACATTTGACAAAGCATTTTGCAGTTTTATATTTCTTCCCAGGTTGGAACATTGTATGCATTAAGAGGAACAATATACTTGCACCATTTAAGCCTTGATAAGTTTTACATCTTTGGAATAAATTGCAACAACAAGTTCATTATTTGTTACTTAAGGTATATGGCTGACATATCACATTAATAAATTCCAGAAACATAAATCCCTGTTTAAGTTGAAACATTGATGTGATCAGTGGAGGAATGGGAAAAATCATCCATTCACACCTCTTACCTACTGCAGAAACTTAAATCAGTGTATGGGATGACATATTGACATGGACAGAAGATTGACTTGCTAACAAGCAGAATAGAAATATGGGTCTGAGATTTGGGGGAAGATTTGTATCTCAGGTTGTGGATCACACTAAATTTGTTCAGTGAACTGAAATTCTCCGACATTATGTCACCATGCTTGGTTACATCAGTGAACCTTGGGTGAAGCACTAGTGTTCTGTTCCACTTGCTATTTATGTGTCTTGGTTGTTGTGGTGGGAGATATAATTTCTGGTTCTGTTTCTGAAAGATTGGTAAAGGGGGTCCAATCTATGGGTTTGTTAGAGAAGCAGTTATGCAGAGGTTAGATGAACAGGCCTTCCCACAATCCAGCCCAAGCTTCGGGTTCGGTCTGTGGATGACACCTTTGTCACTACAAAACTCAAGTTAAAAAGAAACCCACAAACATCCTTACCGGTATAAGGTTCATCAAAGAGGAAGAGAACAACAACAGACTCCCCTTCCCAGACGTCACAGTGGAATGAAAAGCCAACAGAAAACTGCATACCAGCATCGACAGAACACACCCACCCATCCCACCAGACCAAATACTCAACTCCAGGAGCAATCATCCAACAACCACAAGTGGAGCTGCAGCAGAACACTTCAACAAGCCACACCACACTGCAGCATCTAGGAACTAATTGAATCCAAGGAAAAACACCTCTACAATGTTTTCAGGAATGACAGGTACCCGATAAAGCGTAGTCCACCGATTCCTGCACAACCGACCTAAAGAAGTCAACACGACACACCCAGAGACTCTAGCCACCCTGTCATTCAAATGATATCTCAGAGGTGACAACCAGACTACTTGGGCCCCTTGGCAACATGGTAGCCCACACATCTGCCACCACACAAACAGCTCCTGATGAATATAAAGGACCCAGTGCCAACAACCAGAACAAATGTCATATACAAAATCTTGAGGGCTGCAACAAACATTACATTGGACTGTTCTGACAAAGGTAAACCCTCCTGCTCAATTTAAACCAGCAACCCAAGATTTATCCTGTACAGTAATCTGAAAATTCAAGAGGCCAAGAATTATTTAAAGTAACAAATTTATTAAAGTATAAGAGAATAATTAAACAACTATTTACAACTCCTTCCTCTAACCTACCTTTTACTTTCTCTATAATACTTGCCCGATAAAGCTGATTAAAATTTATCGAAAAATTCAAATTTCAAAACCAGCCAGCTGTCGAATCTTCTTTTTACAGATTTGCTTGCCAGGTTGGTGTTAAGTCTTTCTCTGTACAAACTCCTCCTCTAGAAAGGTACCTCTCAGACAATACTGACTAGCAGTCTACATCCATTGGTCTAGTGGCAGTTCTCTTCCAAGGTGTTCAATTTTCCCTGGTTTTATATCCCAAAGCATTGGATTGTTTCATTAGTTTTTTAAAAAAGTCAATATACTAAATTCTACCTTGATTGGCGGTTGATATTTTGGGTTATAATTTAAACCGATTGGCCAAATTTGAATTTGTTTTTGTCGCAACCAGCTCTACTAACTGCTGGATCACATGCTACACTATAACTTGAGAACACTTGGTGCTGTTAGGTGGTTCTGCTAGCTTTTAACTTTCTTAAAGATACAGTACACCCACATCTTCATAGGATGAATAGGCAGGAAACTAGCCACCAGAATACATGAGCACCAACTAGCCACCAAAAAAACATGACTGACCAACTATCACTAGTATTCACACATACAGACAAAAAAAGGAGGACACCGGGACAGGCTAAACAAAGACATGCATGGGAATTCCTGGAGGCCTGGCATTCAAACCAGAACTCCGTTAACAAACAATTGATTTGGAGCCCATTTCCCAACCTCAAACAGAATCAGAAGTGATATCACCCACCACACACCGAGACAGATAAATAGCAAACAGGACAGAACACCAACACTTCACTGGAGGCCCACTGATGTTACCGATCATGGTGACAAAATGCGAGAACAAGTTTACCAGCTCAGCAAGCAAATTTACAATCCAAGGAATGTTTTTTTTAAAAAACATGCTTGCAAGGTGTCATAAGGTGCACCACAAGGGTCACTGCTGGAGCCTCAACTCTCTACAATTTAAAGAATTTGTATGAAGGAAGACATTGAATGTATGGTAGCTAAATTTGCTGATGACAAAGATAGGTTGGAAAGTGAGTTGAGATGACAAGGGATCCTTTAAAAAGGAACAGAGATGGATTAAGTGAATTAGTAAAGATCTAACAAGTGCAGTACCAAGTGGGAAAGTGAGAAATTTATAATTTGGCACATCAAAAAAAGCACATTATCTGTGTTAAAAGGTTGCAGAGAGACCCAAATGCCCTAATAGAAATTTATTTTTCATTGCAGGGGGAACTTGAACGTATGAATAGGGAGGTAGTGATGTTTTAATTATATAGGACATTGGCAAGACTGCATCTGGAGTACTGTGTACCATACTGGTCACTGTAGTAGACAAATACCTGGAATGCATTACATTATGGAGGAAAGGCTCCATAGATTAGGCCTTTACCCTCTAGAGTTAAGAGTCAGATAACTTAATTGAAACATGCAACATCCTGAGGGGACTGGACTACTGTTGAAAGGATGTTTCCTTTTGTGAAAGAATTGAGAACAAAGGGATCATCGCCTAAATGGGCAATCCTTATTTTTAAAGCAGAGATGAGTATTTCTTTATTCCCCCCTCCAGCGTTGACGGTCTTTAATATTCCCTTCTTCACAAAGCAGTATTGTAGAATCTTTAAATTTTTAAAGAGGGAAATAGGTTCAAGATCATGGGGATGAATGATCAGGAATGCACAGAAACGTAGAATGGAGCTTAAATTGAAATCAGACGTGATCTTATTGAATGGTGAAGGAGGCTCAAAGGACTGCATGACAGTAGTGTCATTGCAGTTTTCAATCAGTATATAGAGATTAAGTATTTGTCATTTATTTTGCCATTTTCAGTTTGAGCACTTTCATGTTTCACATTATAATTACAATTATTCCCACAGAAACTGCAAATCAAAATTTGCAATGGGATTAAAGATTACAATTTCCACAGAATACCCTGCATGTCCTGATAGCACCTAGTGCCATGTCATCTGCATTCTGATAATATAAAGCAGTGCCAGAAGTTTTTATCCTATTGGGATAACAGCTCAAATTTGTCAAAAGCTCTACATGTCTAGTACACATGGACAGTCCAATATGCTTCAGCTAGCTTCTTAGCAAGATGCTTATTCATTTCTCCTTTTATAGCTGTAGAACTGAAATAGGAGGCATTGGTTTTAGTCCAAATTTCAATGACAAAATGAAACTATTTGTCCTGTGACAAGAGGTTGCAGGCAGTTTGAATTGATTTATGTATGGCTTTAAAAACTTTCAGCCTGCTCTCTGTCCAGCTATTGACTTAATTGATCTTGAAGGCAAGGGAAGATGCTTGACAATTTTTGGAGGCAGTGAAGACAATGTCTTCTAAATCTCCACCTCAGCCTGCCAACGTGCAGCACACAAAGGCAAATACCACCCGAATGCTCATTTCTGAACTACTTCCCCTAAGGACATAAGAAATAAGAGTAGCCAACGCAGCCTCTTGTACCTCCTCCACCATTCAATAAAACCATGGATGATCTATCAAAGTTCTATTTCCTTTATTTTAGAGCAAAAAAAAATCTAACATGCTTAACTATGGAACATCCATAGCTTTCTGGGACAGACAAGTCCAAATATTCACCAGTTGAAGAAATGTCTCCTCTTTCTTGATCCCAAGTGAGTTAACTTTAACGAGTATGCCCTACTGTGCTAATTTCCCAGACTGGGGAAACAACCACTGGCTACTGTCAAGCTCCTTCAGAATGATTCCTGTTTCAAAGGCTCATCTTTTATTTTTCCTAAACTCCAATGTGCACAAGCCAATTTACATTTCAGAATAATCCTATCATCCCAGGACTGGATCTAGTGAACTTTCACCTTTTGCAAGCATACCTATCCTTCGATCTGGAGTTTGATTCCTACAATTCTCCAGGAGTAGTCTCACTAAAATACAAATATAGCACAATTTCATTACTCGAACTCCAAATCCAGTGTTAAAAAAAGGCCAAACATATCATTTGCTTTCCTATCTGCCTACTTTGCACGAGTAGACCCAAGACATTCTGAACATCAGCATTAAAATAGTCTCCCCTTCTGAAACGTACTGTTTAATTCTATTCTTAGGAGCAATGTGAATGACCTCATGCTTATCCACATTATATATCTTGCTAACCACTCAATTAAACAGACTATTTGTAGACTTACTGACCTCTTCACAGCTTTACAGTCCCATCCAAATTTCTTGGTCTATTTACACCTTTCTGTTAAGGCTTCAGCATGGATTCTTCCAGCACTCAAACCAGAGCCTACCAGCGTGAAGTAGTCCCTTTTCTCCCCAGTTGTTACCTTGTCCTATCTTTCATCTGTGTTAACCACTGTCCCTAACTCAACAAGCTCTCATCTTCCAATTAAGCCTTTGTGTGGCACCTTATTGAATGCCTTTTGGAAAGCTAAGAGGTCCCTAGTCACACCCTTGGAAGTGTAAGAAACTTGGTCAAGTGTGATCTATCTTGCATAACACCACACTTTTATCATACTATGATTTCTATGTGCATTAAGGCTTCCTTAATAGATTCCAGCACTTTTCCAGTAACCAATGTCAGGCTAACTGGATTTGAAGATTTTCCTCATGCGGATAACGATCTGAACACAATAGCGGCCCAGAGGCAGGGAAGGGGTTCACCTTGGAGGTATTTTGTGCCCCTGCATATTCAATGGAATTCAAATTCAATTGAAAGCAGTTTACAAATTCTAAAAAGTAAAATTGCATAAGACTTTACATATGTTTTCTTATTTTTAGAGAACAGCTTAAGTACAATAAACTTTGATATAACCACATACAAAGACAATCTTTAAGCCACACCACATCCATTCTCCAACTGCAGTAAACAGTGAAGACTTGGTTATTTACAATAAGAGCCATTATTTGAGGTAATTAGAATGCAGCTACATTTTCAGCAGGAAACAAATGAACAGACAGCAAAAGCTCACTGACATTTCCTTAGTCCACTATGAATATTGCCAGATTTCCAGCATTTTGTTTCAGCTTAGAAACATGCTTGGAGATGAAGATAAACTATGATTCGCTCGACAATTTTCCAAGATGGAATAGCCGATACCAGTGTGAAAAAAATTCATGATTTTTAAAACCAACTTTCTGAAAAAAGTAATATTTTGCATTTTTGTATTTTGGAGGAACAAGCCAAAGTGAAAACTTTTCAAAATGACTAAAAATGAAATTTAAAATATTCTAGATTACCACAAATAAAGACAATAGAGCGAGATAGGGGTGCAAAAGACCATTCGGCTCAATTGCAATGCATGAAAATGCAATTATAAGTATCACTTTGTTCCCTAAAATGAGAATAATCAAGTGATACACATTTCCTTTCCTCACCAAGAACCTTTGTTTTCCATATTTCAGGATGACAATTGGTGAAAGGTATACCAATTTGTGGCAGCCAGCTCCATCGCTGGACTGTGTTGCATTGCAGTGCTGTGTTCCTGCACAAGTGCACTCATTACGCCTGCTAGTACTGTTAATAAGAAATGGTCTTCTCTTGTATCCATTTCATCAATACTTTTCAGTACTTTGCAGCAGCTTATTGCTTACCTGAAGAACGTCTTTCCATGTCTAACAAGTTACTTATAACCCTTTCCCTCTGACCAAGTTTTAGCAGATTAACAAATCTGACAGCAGGATAAAATATGCTAGCACCAAGCTGAAACTGAAATAGTAATCAAATATTCAATGGGGTTGTTGAAACAAACTCAATAATTGTTTGTTTTGGGAAGCTTAATTATATATTACAAATCCTTACAGCAGCTTATGGTGCTCCAGGCAGTTATATTAAGATCCAAAAGGGAAGTTCCATCAGCCAAACCTTTTCAGGTGAAGACATTGAAAATGCTAAGCAGCAATGTTTGTCACTCCAAGCTCAGGGTATTCTAGACAGTTTTGCAAAATTAATCAAGTCAAATTACATCAATGTTGCATATCAGCATGCAAAGCCTAGGGAAGTGATGAACTACTTGATATAAGAGAGACACTGGGTTTTTCATATTCATAAACTACAGTATTTTCAGAAATCTTAGACAACAAGTCATTTGAATCATGTTGTATAATATCAAATTCATCTATCTTCGGATTACACAAACTTTCATTTGAGCAATTTTCAAAGCAGTCTGGATCTTGAATTTGGATAGACCACAATGGGACATCAGAAATGTTATTGGTTGCAGAGGTTGAACTATTCCTTCTGCTGTGCGTTGCTTGCATCATAGACTCAGCATGTGGGCATTCAGTTTGCATTGTAGTTGGTGTAGTCATTTGACACTCATCGAAATTAGAGAGAAAATGTTCAGGTACTGAATCACACCATCGATCATCACATAATTTAGTGTCAGAGTCATCTGTTTCTAGTTTAGAAGACGCACTGGAACGCTGAGTACAGTGCAAAGGCATATTCAGTGCATTACTTTCATAGCCAGCTTCCTCACCGTAATTCATTAGCTCGTCTTCACTGTCGTCTTCAATGTTTTCAATTTTCTTTACATTAAAACAACCTTGTTCCAAAGTACTGAGCTTTTCTTGCACATTATCACAAGTGCAAACAGGATGGAGGTGTTTCAAATTATTCTAAGACAGACCAAATAAGATACATTCAATTTACATATTCAAATGACATTAAAATTCTTAATTTTCAGTTACTTATCAAATCTGATCCAATCCTGTCTAACATACAAAAGTTTGCTGAAAATGAATACATTTGCACAGAAACTGTAATGTTAGATTCTTACTCTTGGTGCATCAATTAGAGTAACCTTAGGACTATTTGGCACATCAGGTCAAGTTCATCACAAATGAGGAAAGGTCAATGTTGGTCCCCTTCCGATTGTATGATAACACAGCACACCACTTGGTACATTTATCCACTAAAGGAAGTATTCCAACTAAGATTATAAAGAGTGTGGCCTGGGGATATTGAACATCTACATCTCATTGAAATTTAGTCATTAAAAACAATGGAGTTTGGTGTGTCACCATAGTCTTTCCAGACCATAAGTTTTAACAAATCATTAAACTACTGTCATTCTGGTGCAATCTAAAAATAGCATGAACAAAATAGGATATTTAAAAGAGTCATGACATTCAACACCTTTACCTCTTTATGCAAAGATCAATCCCATTTTAATATTTGGGCTTTATTCTCATTTGCTATTATGAACACCACACTTAGAACAAAGAACATTACAGCACAGTACAGGCCCTTCAGCCGTTGATGTTGTGCTGGCTTTCTATCCAACTAAGATCAGACTAATCTACATATCCTTCATTGTACTAACTTCCATGCCCCCAATGTACCTGACCCTACAACCACTGCTGGCAGAGCATTCCACACACCCACTCAGTAACAAACCTACCTCTGACATCTCCCTATAACCTTCCTCCAAAATCAAAAATTATGCCCGCTTGTGACAGACAATTCCACCATGGGAAAAAGTCTCTGGCTATCCACTCGACCTATACGAGATGTTGAGAGGCATACTTCTATCAAGTTACTGCTCATCCTTCTTCACTCCAATGAGAAAAGCCCTAGCTCCCTCAAATGTTTCTTCACAAGACATACCCTCCAGTCCAGGCAGCATCCTGGTAAATCTCCTCTACACTCCTTCTAAAGCTTCCACATCTTTCCTATAGTGAGGTGACCAGAACTGAGGACAATATTTCAAGTGTGGTCTAACTAGGGCTCTTGAGCTGCAGCATAACCTTGCAGCTCGTAAATTTAATCACCTTGCTAGTGAAAGCCAACACACCATACAGCTTCTTAACAATCCTATCAACCTGGGTGGCAACTTTGAGGGATCTATGGACATGGACCCCAAGGTCCCTCTGTTCCTCCACACTGCCAAGAATCCTGCATTTAACCCTACATTCTACATTAAAATTCAACCTTCTAAAGCGAATCACTTCATACTTTTCCACATTGACCTCCAACTGCCACTCATCAGCACAGTTCTACACTGTCAATGTCTCGTTGCAACTTACAACAGTCCTCCACACTATCCACAACTCCACCAGTCTGTGTGTCATTGGCAAACTTACTAACACCACCTTCCACTTACTCATCCAAGGCATTTATAAAAATCAGAGTAGAGGTCCCAGACCAGATCCCTGCGGAACACCACATGGTCACCAAGCTCCAGGCTAAATACTTTCCAACTACCAACACCCTCGTGTTCTATGGCCAGCCAATTCTGTATATAGACAGACAGACAGGTTTCCTGTATCCCATGCCTCCTTACTTTCTGAATGAGCCTACCACAGGGAACATTATCAAATGCCTTGCTAAAATCCATGTCCTCCACATCCACTGTGTGAACACCTTCAATGTGTTTTGTCACATCCTCAAAGAATTCAATAAGGTTTGTGAGGCATGACCTACCCCTCTCAAAACCATGCTCTCTCTAATCAAACTACGCTTTTCCAAGTACTCAAATCCTGTCTCTCAGAATCCTCTCCAATACGTCGCACACCAGACGTAAGACTGACTTGTCTGTAGTCCCCATGATTATCCCTATTCCCTTTCTTGAAGGAAATAAGATTTCACACCCTCCCATCTGACTACTGCAGTGGACAGTGAGGATGCATAGATTATCGCCAAAGATGCAGCAATGTCTTGTTGCTTCCGAGAGTAACCTAGTGTATGCGCCATCTGGCCCAATGGGATCTGTCTATCCTTAGATTTTTCAAAATTTTCAGAACATACTCATTCCTAACAACCACCTGTTCTAGCATCAGTGTTCAACGCTGTCCTCAAACATCAAGGTCCCTCTCAGTACTGAAAACTGAAACAAAGTATTCAGTAAGGACCTCAACCACTTCCTCAGGAGACTCCAGGTGCAAGCTCCCTCCACTTTCCCTGATCGGCCCTAGCCTCATCTTGGCTGTCTTCTTGTTCCTCAATTAAATGAAGAACGCCTAAGGTTCTTCTTAATCCTACCCACTAAATTGTCGTTGTGGCCCTTTCTAGCTCTTTTAAGTCCATTCTTCAGTTCTTTCCTAGCTACTTTGTAATCCTCTAGAGCCCTGTCTGACCCTTGTCTCCTCAACCTTAAGTAAGCTAGGTTACGGGGG
>NW_025214904.1:27197-54450 GCF_004010195.1 Chiloscyllium plagiosum
AGGGGGAAGAGACGGGGGAGGGGGGTGGAGGCGGAAGAAAGAGCGAAGAGAGAACGCTGTAGAAAACTCCCAATAAATTGACTGCCCCTTTCATGTTTCTGACTTCCACCTATACTGACTCTGTAGACAAAATTATCCTCAATGAGCACCCTTTCTGCAGCTGTGTTACTATCCCTGATTAGCAATGCCATCCCTCCATTATTTCACAATCACCCCCATTCCTTTTGAAATTTCTAAACCTTGGAATACCCAACAATCATGCCTGCCCCTGGTGATATCCAAATCTCCATAGTGGCCACAACACAGTTACAAGCACTGATCCACACTGAATTTGTCACCCTTACTCCTGATACTTCAATCCATTACACTGACTGCACCTTTCCCCTATCAAGGGCCTATCTATCCTCACAGGCTCTCTGCACACTGTATCTGACTGTTCACTACGTATTCTATCTTATCTGTAGCTCAGGTTTCCAACTGGCTAACCAGACTGCAAATGGAGCCATAGATAAAGCATCTTTTCTAAGTTACATGATCACTCGTTTTTAGCTGGTCTCTCTAATGCAAAGCATTACTTGTCATTTATTCATGGTTTCATAAATTTAGCTGGCATAACATCTGTAACTGTCTTGATTAGCACACACACCAATGAGAATTAGCGAGTGCATCAGGAAATAGAAACTAACTTTGTCTTCAAGATGCCTAAAGTTCAAAATTATCCTAAGAGAGGAATGCTACTCTTTCCAGTGCAAAAAGGACTGAACTTCTGCTAAAACTGTACATAGCATCTTTAGAAGTTGTGTGCAAACTTTAACAAAAATCTTGGAGATCCCATAACTTTAATTGAGCACTGAAAGCAGTTTGATAATGAGTGAAAATTTACATACCAGAGCTTGTGGACCATATTTATTCAAAAAACCAAGAAAACCTCCTTTGTATAGTACAATGCTGATAATGGCCAAGCCAAACACCAAGATGGTTATAAGTGCTATCAGAATCTGAGGTACTGCAAAAGAATAGGATACATCAGAAGCATTCCTTTGTGCCAGTTTGCCCCCCATTCTTGGGATTACCCAAATTAAATCCAGTAAGAAGCCTCACTTCTAGATTTAAACCCAGCAAAAATAATCTATACTCATTAAATTTAGCACGATTTCTTTCTAAAAATTTCTTCGGTCCACACTAATATTTGTATCTGAATATTGCATCACATTACATTGGATACAGATGACAAACAGGCCATACAAATGCAGAAATAGCTGGAAGTCTGACTATAATAGTTAATGTTTCAGAACATCTACTGAAATGGTCAAACTGAAAACTTTTAACTCTCTCAAAAGATGCTGCCTGACTTGCTGAGTTTTTCCAGCTTTTATTACTTAGTACAGAAACAGGCTCCTTGGTCCAACCTGCCCTTGCTGGTGCTCATGATCCACTCAAGCCACCTCCTAGGTTCTCATCTAAAATCTATTATTTATTCCATTCTTTCATATGTTTATCTAACTTCCCTTTAATAGTATTTATGAAATTTGCTTCAATTGTTTCTGGACAGTAGAGAATTTCATACAAATTAGCACTCATGAGGTAAAGGAATCTTTTTCCCCTGTATGTAATAAAAGATTAAGTATCAAACATAGGAATATTATTATTGGTGACCAAGTCATATGAGAACTTGGCCAAATATTGTTTTAGCACATCAGCCTATTCATACCAATTACTTGGCTGTCTTTTTTGGGAAATCTGTTTTTATGCAAAACCATGTCTCAATTGTGACAACCTAAATTGCATGGCCAGGAATAGGAGTTGCTTTCATGACAGACATTTACACGGGTTGAAAAAGCATCTGGCTAAACTAATGGGATTTCAGCTTAACATTGCTTGACCAATTACAGTATCAAAGCTTACTTGCAAACACCACAAAGGAGATTAACCCGGTCTTTGTACTTGTACAGGTTATCATAAGGTTTGTAAACCCCTGAGCAATACAGATTAGAAAAGTATTAGAATAGGACCAGTAGAGTTAAGCAAGTGTTGTTTCAAATGATACAAGGTTCCTGTTTGTCATTGCCACACAGTCATTTGACACCAATGGTGAGAAAATTACAAGAAACCAGATTCAGGGATAAAATATTTACTTGGAGAAGCAAGGATTAGTAAAATTATAGCTAGCACAGATTTAGTAGAAAAAAAAGCCAGACTAACCAATTGGAGATCTTCAATGAGGAGAAAATTAAAGCTAGTGCACTGCCATAGTGTATAGAGACTTTAAAGGATTTAGTTGGAAAATGGAAGCTTTGGGGAGTGCGGTTGGGGCAGAAAGGGGGGGTTAAAGGGGTAGATAACTTGGCTATTTATCAAGTTAACAGGTAGAAGACAGAGCACAGAGAATGGATATTTTGGACAGAGGAATATCATGAAACCTATCAAGGGCAGTTTTAGGACAATTATACCTGTGTAAAGGGATTACAATTTTGAAGTTGTGGACCAAACAATGACTGCAATAGATGAAACAAGTGGGCAAAAAAAAAAAAAAAGTTACCAAATGGAGGTGTGGGAAAAGGTGAACTGTTCATTTTGGAACGAGAACAGTACATTATTTAAAATGGAGAAAACTGTAGAAACCTACAGCATAAAGCAATTCCAGTGGACTTATACAGAAAACACAAAGCTAGTCCATAGGTGCAGCAAGTAATCAGGAAGACTCATGGAATGTTGGGCCTTATTTCAAGGCTGTTCAAGTAGAAGAGTGGGTTCCCTTAAAGGAAATATTATTTCATTGTATTCAGTTCAGAGAGAAAGCTCACTAGGATGATCCCCAGTATGGAGGGATTGTCTTACAAAGAAACTTAACAGGTCGGGACTCTACTCATTGGAATTTAGAATGAGAGATGATCACATTGAAATGTGAAAGATTAAGGAGTTTGACAGGGTAAATGCTGAGTACATTTCCCCTCAAGGGGAGTCTAGGACCAGAGGGCATCGTCTCAACATAAAGGGATGTCAATGTAAGACTAAGATGAGGAGGAACTGCTTTAGGTGGAGTCTGTTTTGAACTCCATGAAACCGAACTGTTGGGACAGAGTTCTTGTATATATTTAAGGCTGAGATAGATAGATTGTTGATCAGTAGGGAAATGAAGGGTTACAGAAAAATGACAGGAAAGTGGACTTGAGGAGTGCAAGATCAAGCATGGACCAATGGTGGAGCAAGCTGGAGTAGCATAACGGCTTTCACCTGTTCCTATTATGGAATTAGTAGCCTCTCTCATGGGCATAAGCTGGTGAAAGGGGGGAAAAAATGAATGTGGATATTTTAGTCACTAATCATTCCTCAAGCAACACCAAAAAAACCATCCTGATCAGTGTACAACTGCTTTGCAAGACTTTTGTGCAAATTGACTTAAAGAAAACCCTATAGCTACTTGTGGGAGCCTTTGGGGTGACGGCTACTGCATTTCCTATGTTCTAATTTTTAAAAAAAATCATTTGAGGTGTGAGCATTGTCAGTGTTTATGACCTATCTTTGAACTGTCCTGAAGGTAGTGGTGCGAGCAGCTTTCTTGAACAATTGCAGTCCTTGGGGTGTAAGTATATTCCAATGCCATCACAGAAGGAGTTCCAGGAATTTTAGTCAAAGACACTCAAGGTTTTTGAGGTATTTTAGGTGTTGGAGATGATTCCCCCAAATGCCAGGAGTAGCAAATACTGTTTTATATGTTGCATTGTTCCGGAACTTGAGTGCAACAAAAGTCATAACGGACGGACGGAAGGAACCTACACTGCTAACTGACTTACTGAACCTGTGCTATTACTGCCTTTGCTGTTTGAATTCGTGCATTGCTGGACATTGGAGTGTGTCTAGAAAAACTTAAACAGTGAAATTCACAACTGATCTTGGAGGATTCTGTTTGGAAGAGGTCATAACACAAACAAGTTCTTTATTGATATGACTTCAGAGGCATATCTCAATAAAATATAAGTATTAAGTTAGCCTGAAGTAGTGTTTTGTGGAGGAATAAGACTGCTATTTTCTGGGTTTGTAGATTGGAAGCAAAAATGGCCTTTAGTAGAGTGATATGCAGTTCTTGTAGAATGTGGTAGTTTAGGGAGAGTTTACATGTTACTGAGGATTATATCTGCAACAAATACTGCTTGCTGCAAATCCTAGCAGATCGAATGTATCGGTTGGAGCCACAGTTAGAGGCAATGAGGAATTTACAGGAGCAAGGAAGTGTCATGGGCAACAGTTATAGGAAGGAAGAAAAGCTGCAGATACACAGTCACATAGATGAGTTAACTCCAGGAAAGGTGAGAGATAGGCAGGAGTCTTCTGCAGCTATCTCCATTTCAAACAAATATACTGGTTTTGGAAAATGGATTCTCAGGGGAATGTAGCACAAATGGCTAAGTTGCTGATATCAAGACTGGCTCTAATTAAATGAGGGGTACATCGGGTTCCAAGCGACCTATTGTGTTCAGGGACTCTAGTCAGAGGCACAGACAGGCGTTTCTGTAGCCAGCAGGGAAAAGTCAGAATGGTGTATTGGCTCCCTGGTAGCAGGATCAAGGAGGTCTCAGGGGGTGCAGAATGTTCGCAAAAAGGAAGAGGGACCAGCAGGAGGTCACTGTACACATTGGACCCAATGACAGAGGAAGGGAAAAAGATGAGATTGTGAAGGGAGAATATAGGAAGTTAGGCAGGAACGTAAAATTGAGATCCTCGAAAGTAGTAATATCTGGATTACTCCCGGTGCTGCGAGCTAGTGAGTGGGAGAATAGGAGGAGAGAACAAAAGTATGCATGGCTGAAGAGCTGGTATATGGGAGAGTAATTCACATTTTTAGATCGTTGGAATCTCTGCTGGGGGTGGAAGTGATCCCTACAGGGGTGGATTGCACCCGAGTTGGAAGGGAACTAATATACTGGCAGGGGGATTTGCTGGAGCTGCTCAGGAGGATTTAAATTATTAAGGTGGGGAGGGGGGAACCCAGAGAGATAATGAGGAAAGAGATCATCCGAGACTAGTATAGTTGAGAAAAGTATGTGTCAAGCACTCAGGGCAGACAAGGACAAAGCAGAGAATGATGTAGGACTGATAAATTAAGCTATTTATTTCAACGCAAGGGACCTAACAGGGAAGGCAGATTAACTCAGGGCATGGTTAGGAACATGGGACTGGGATATCACAGCAATTACAGAAACATGGCTCAGGGGTGGACAGGACTGGCAGCTTAATGTTCCAGGATTCAAATGCTATAGGAAGGATAGAGAGGGAGGCAAGGGAGGAGGGGGAGTGGAGTTTTTGATAAGAGGTAGCATTATAGCTGTACTGGGGGGGGGGGATAACTTCTGTATGTCTGGGAGTATTTGGTGGAACTGAGAAATAAAAAGGAATGGTCACCTTACTGGAATTGTATTTATAGACTCCCTAGTCAGCAGGAAATTGAGAAACAAATTTGTAAGGAGATTTCAGTGATCTGTAATGAATAATAGGGTGTTTATGGTAGGGGAATTTAAACTTTTCAAACATAGACTGAGACTGCCATAGTGTTAAGGTTTAGATGGAAAAGAATTTGTTAAGTGTGTACAAGAAAAATTTGAGCCAGTATGTGGATGTACCTACTAAAGATGATGCAAAACTTGACCTTATTTTGAGAAATAAGCAGAGCAGGTGACTGAGGTGTCAGCAGGGATGCACTTTGGGGCCAGCAACCATAATTCTATTTGTTTTAAAATAGTGATGGAGAAGGACAGATCAGATTTAAAAGTTGAAGTTCTAAATTGGAGGAGGGCTAACTTTGATGGTATTAAACAAGAACTTTCAAAAGCTAATCGGGTGCAGATGTTTGCAAGTAAAGGGACAGCTGAAAAATGGGAAGCCTTCAGAAATGAGTTCACTAGAATCCAGAGACAGTATGTTCCTGTTAGGGTGAAAGAAAAGGCTGGTGCATGGAGGAAATGCTGGATGACTAGAGAAATTGAGAGTTTGGTTAAGAAAACAAAACGAAGCATATGTCAGGTATAGACAAGATAGATTGAGTGAATCCTTAGAAGAGTATAAATGCAGGACGAGTATACTTAAGAGGGAAACCAGGAGGGCAAAAAGCAGATGCGAGATAGCTTTGGCAAATGGGGTTAAAGAGAATCCAGAGGGTTTTTACAAATACATTTAAGGACAAAATGGTAACTAGGAAGAGAATAGGCCCTTCAAAGATCAGCAAGGTGGCCTTTGTGTGGAGTCACAGGAGATGGGGGAAGTTTTCAAATGTATATTTTGCATCAGTGTTTACTGTTGAGAACACAGAAGATATACAATATATAGAATGACATCTTGAAAATGCCCATATTACAGAGGAGGAAGTTCTGGATGTCTTTAAACAAAGGTGGATAAATCCCCAGGACCTGATCAGGTGTACCCGAGAACTCAGTGGGAAGCTAGAGAAGTGATTGCTGGGCCCCTTGCTGAGATATTTGTATTATTGATAGTCACAGGTGAAGTGGTGGAAGACTGGAGGTTGGCTAACATGGTGCCACTATTTAAGAAAGGTGGTAAGGAAAAGCCAGGGAACTATAGACCTGTGATCTTGACATCAGTGGTGGGCAGGTTGTTGGAAGGAATCCCGAGGGACAGGACTTGCACGTATTTGGAAAGGCAAGGGCTGATTAAGAATAGTCAACATTGCTTTGCACATGGGAAATCTTGCCTCACGAACTTGAGTTTTTTTTGAAGTAGTCACATCGTGGATTGATGAGGGCAGAGCGGCCGATGTGATCTATACGGACTTCAGTAAGGCTTTCAACAAGGTTCTCCACGGAAGACTGGTTAGCAAGGTTAGATCTCATTGAATACAAGGAGAAATAGTCATTTGGATACAGAACTGGCTTGAAGGTAGAAAACAGAGGGTGGTGATGGATGGTTTGATTTTCAGACTGGAGGCCTGTGACCAGTGGAGTGCCACAAGGACCAGTGCTGCGTCCACTACTTTATCATTTATGAATAATTTGGATGTGAACATAGCAGGTATATTGAGTAAGTTTGCAGATGACACTAAAATTGGAGGTGTAGTGAACAACGAAGGTGATTACCTCAGTATAGCGGGACCTTGATCAGATGGGTCAATGGGCTGCATCATCCCAGATGGAGTTTAATTTAGATAAATGTGAGATGGCGCATTTTAGGAAAGCAAATCAGAGCAGGACTTATACACTTAAAGGCCAGAGGGAGTGTTGCTGAACAAGAGACCTTGGAGTGCAGGTTCATAGCTCCTTGAAAGTGGAGTCGCAGGTAGATAGGATAGTGAAGGCGGCGTTCAGTATTAGATTAGGTTCCCTAAAGTGTAGAAACAGGCCCTTTGACCCAACCAGTCCACACTGACCCTCCGAAGAGTAACCCACCTAGACCCATTTCCCTCTGACTGATGCACCTAACACTATGGACAATTTGACATGAGCTGAAAATGTGTTGCTGGAAAAGCGCAGAGGTCAGGCAGCATCCAGGGAACAGGAGAATCGACGTTTCGGGCCAATTCACCTGACCTGCACATCTTTGGATTGTGGGAGGAAACTGGAGTACCCAAAGGAAACCCACGCAGACACGGGGAGAATGTACCAACTCCACACAGGCAGTCACCCAAGGCTGGAATCGAACCTGGGATGCTGGTGCTGTGAGGCTGCAGAGCTAACCATTGAGCCACTGTGCCACCCCAGATGCTTTCCTTTATTGGTCAGAGTATAGGAGTTGGGAGGTCATATTGTGGCTGTACAGGATATTGGTTAGGGCACTTTTGGAATATTGTATGCAATTCTGGTCTCTATCAGAAGGATGTTGTGAAACTTGAAAAGGTTCAGAGAAGATTTACAAGGATGTTGCCAGGGCTGGAGAATTTCAGAGGTTAAATAGGCTGGGGCTGTTTTCCCTGGAGTGAGGGGTGACCTTAGAGGTTTATAAAGTCATGAAGGGCATGGATAGGGTAAGTAAACAAGGTCTTTTCCCTGGGGCGGGAGAGTCCAGAATTAGATGGCATAGGTTTAGGGTGAGAAGGGAAAGATATAAAAGAGACCTAAGGGGCAACGTTTTCACGCAGAGTGGTACGTGTATGGAATGGAGCTACTAGAGGAAATGGAGGAGGCTCGTACAATTGCAACTTAAAAGGCATTTGGATAGGTAGATGAATAGGAAGGGTTTGGAGGGACATGGGCTGGGTGCTGGCAAGTGGGACGAGGTTAGGTTGTGATATCTGGTGGGCATGGACAAGTTGGACCAAAGGGTCTGCTTCCATGCTGTACATCTCTATAACTGGCAATATATTTATAAGTTGAGAGCATGGTGCTAGAAAAGCACAGGTCAGACAGCATCCAAGGAGCAGAAAAAAAATCAATGTTTTGGGCAACAGCCCTTCATCAGGAATCAGCTCTTGCCCGAAATGTCGACTGACCTGCTCCTTGGACGCACCATACACTTGACTGATCTCCAGCATTTGCAATCACTTTCTCAGAATATATTTCCAAGTCAGGATGGCGAACAACTTGGAGGGGAACCTGCAGGTGATGGTTTTCACCATGTATTTGTTTCCCTAGAGGCGGTGGTAATGGGTTTGGAAGGTTCTCTAAGCAACTCTACTGAATTTCTGCAGTGTCTGCTTTGGGATGTCTTGGAAATGTGAAAACTGCCTTACAAACGCAAGAGACAAGACTGATTATATTCATAGTTATTACAAATTATCTCCTAATGCTGATTTATACTTATTAATTGAAGTTAATTGAGAGCAATATTAGACTGGGAATGAAACTGGCATTCCATTAAATTTCAGTTTCTAGTCAGGAATGCAAGACTAAAATTACTCCTAAATTTCAGTCACCTTACTTCAACTTTAATCTAAAGTAGCACTCAAATTGCATGAAATCACAAAAACACAGCAAAAAATGGAAAACGTCCTCAATTTAACAAAGCAAGAGGGCTGGTGCAATCATCCTCACCTTGGCTTTTCTTCACGTGTTGAGAGAGTACACATTTTGTTTCCACGGGGTCAGAGTGATCTTCTTCAGAAGAAAACATTTTTATTGAGACACAGTATTGTGTGTTAGGTTGTAAATTGTCAATCTGTTCTTTAACACTAGTGTCCCTTGTACTACCAAACACTTCTCTATTCTGTTAAAAGAAACAAAATCAGAGTTACAATCAAATCAACAGGATGACTTAATCACAGAAGATTTAAGTTTATAAGTTAACAAAATATTGCATTCAAATGTTTCAACACCAGTTTTTAAGCGTGCAGTGATGCCTGTACAGAATTAAACTATCAGCAGCACTGGTTCATTGTAGTTTTAGAAATTCTCTCATCTCCATTCAAGCTTAAGCTGACAGGAGGTAGAAAACTTATTTTGAAAACCCAACTCACTTATGGACCCAACACCAGCTCGTTGATTCACCTCATTTACCATTCCTTTACAAAGAAAGCCACTACCAGAAAGGTGCACCGTATGTGACGAACTAAGGAGGTCGAAGGAGGTATCAAAACCACTTGCATCTAGAAGGTATCTGGCAGCAGATGCATGGTAACACCACCACCTGTGGGCTCCCCTCCAGGCCACATACCAATAGAAATATATTGCCAATCCTTCAGTGTTGTTGGGTCAGAATCCTGTATTATGTAAAAACAATTACTATAGATGCTAGAAACCAGATTCTGGATTAGGGTGGTGCTGGAAAAGCAGAGTAGTTCAGGCTTCATCTGAGGAGCAGGAAAAATCGACATTTCGGGCAAAAGCCCTTCATCAAGGTACTCATTTGAGTATAAGTTGGGAGGACATGTTGCAGCTGTACAGGACATTGACTAGGCCACTTTTGAAATACTGCATGCAATTCTGGTCTCCCTCCTATCAGAAGGAGGTCATGAAACTTGAAAGGGTTCAGAAGAGATTCAAGGATATTACCAGAGGTGGAGGATCGGAGCTACAGGGAGAGGTTGAATAGACTGGGGCTGTTTTACCTGGAGCAGAGGCTGAGGGATGACCTTAGAGGGGTTTATAAAATCATGAGGGGAATGGATAAGATAAATAGACAAAGTCTTTTCCCAGGGGTGAGGGAGTCCAGAACTAGAGGGCATAGGTTTAGGGTGAGAGGGGAAGACATAAAAGGGATCTAAGGGGCAGCTTTTTGATGTAGAGTGGTAGGTGTATGGAACACTGCCAAAGAAAGTGGGGGAGGTTGGTACAATTACAATTTAAAAGGCATCTGATGGTTATATGAATAGGGAGGGCTTAGAGGGATATGGACCAAGTGCTCACAAATGGGACTAGATTAGGATAACTGGTTAGCATGGACGAATTGGACCAAAGGGTCTGCTTCCGTGCTGTACATCTCTATGACTCTAAGGCACACAATGCTACAACAATGTTTGAATTTCCAAAGAACATTCAATAAAAGAGGGTCATAAAAGAATTACTATACAAGATAAAGTTAATGGCATAACAATTGGTTGGGAGTAAGGCTTTTAACATGGACAGAGATCTGACTAATAGGAAAGATTTTTCAGGATGGCAAATTACAATTCAGTGTTGAGACCTCAAACATTTCCAATCTACTATTAATGACATGAATGAAGGGACTGAGTGCATTGTAGCCAAAACTTGCTAACGATACAAAAACAGGTCGGAACGCAAGTTGCATGGAGGCTACAAAGAGTCTGCAAAGGGTGCAAGTGGTTAGATTTGGCAGGTGGAGTCAAAAGGTGGGTGAATGCAATTGCCTTTTTGACAAAAAGAACAAAAAGGCAGAGTATTGTTTACATGGAGAGACTGCAAAATGCAATGGTGCAGGGGATTATAGATGTCCTTGAAATCTTGCCACAAACCCAACCTCTACATTTTTGCACACTTACAAAAGCAGGCCATTTGCAAACCTGGTGTTTTGTTCAAAGAGTGGAGCTACAATTTTCACATTTTACACAGCATCAAGACCATTCATTCTTCACTTAGTATTAAATAAAAATTTGATTCTTTCTCAATGTCCTCTTCCTTAAATAGAAGGATGAATACCTTACATCTCTTGAAAGGGCAGACTTAATTTAATATCAGATGAGATTGTACTCCAAAACACACATGCACCAGCCTAATTATATAGTTGAGTGTCTGGAAGCACAACACAGACAAGGCATCAGGACTTTAGATCAGAGTGGTGCTAGAAAAGCACAGCAGGTCGGGCAGCATCCGAGGAGCAGGAAAATCGTTTCGGGCAAAAGCTCAAGGCATCAAGACTACCCAGTCAAGTACAGCACATCTCTGTAGATTAAGGCTTTCTAATCTACTCAATATGGCAGTGAAAACATCATCCGTGGTACTGAAAATAAGAAATCCAAAGTTAATGAACCTTACTCATGCAATTATGGTACTGTACGCCATTGACTGGAGCCGCATTAGTAGACCATACAGATATTCAAGTGATAGTTCTGCATCCTGAACTGCACTGGAGGACTACTGCAGTACTCACCAAAGCAATTCAAGATTTGGTGCCCTCTGGCACATGCCTCACAACCTCACCATTAAGGGATAGCACTTCTAACTAGTGTACAGCCATCGCTGGAGGGAGGAAAAAAAAAGACAAGACAACCAAAATAGTTCTCCTCTAGTCAGACTGTGGTTGACTGGCTCATCTAATAGCAATACTATTGAATGCCGATTCCCCACTCACCAACAGTACCACAACTTATCCTTACAGTACTTACTGTTCATCACCTCGGACAATACAAAAACAAATTGTACAAAACTGACATTTTAAACTAACTTTGTCAATTAACCTAGCCTGGTTCAATACCTTCAACATGATAGTGAAGGACCTTACAAGTCAACTTCAAGCATGTCTGTTTAGATAGCTCTACTTCAGCAAAGCAGTAGCAGTCTGGGCTGGGTGGCAGGGAGTGTCAGTGGCACAGGGAGGAAAGATGTTTCAATCCCAAGAAGGGACAGGTTTATTCACCAAGGAACTACTTACTGCCACTTCACCTGCAGTGGTATTTCAGCAATTCCACTGTTAAAAAGGACAGGTTGTAGTTACAACCTGGAATCGAACACCTCAAATGAATTCTAAACCCTAGTGTACAGTGGTGAGTAAGCAAACTTTTGACCAAGAACAGAAATGAAGGATGACATGTTTAAATAGCACAATCATATAAATCTATAAATTTAGATATTGTGAATTTTTAAAATTTAACTTGAAGCCATCTTACAGGAAAGCCAGTAGCACAGAAGATCAAATTACTTAAAAAGGGTCAATTGATGACAGTTCAAAATGGACTCTTTACAGTGACATTAAGTTTTCTATGATTTCCATGATTGCATGGAAAGGTTTCCCCAGGTGATCAAGGTAGCGCTTATAACTGGAACAGAAGTGAAAAAAATCTATTATCCAGTTACCCAACATAGTATTGGACGTAATTTCTCTCAAATTGTCTTGGTCTAAAATACGTTATTCAATCTTTTCAAACCATACCTTTTCCAACTTTCCATTTTTAAGCACTGAAATGTGATACTGCAATGTTGCATGGAGATCTAGGACAGATATTAATCCCAAGTTATAAATACAGGCAGGAGTTGCAGGAGAATCAAAATTAATTTTGAGGACTCCAAGAGGGTTTTCAAAGATTTGAATATTAACTGGCCTTATTTTTGCTGTAGAAGAAAGAAAAAACGGAATTAAATGAGGTAAAAATATTGATAAACATTAGACTATTAAAAGAAACTAAATACTGGAAACAGGAAGCAACTTTGAATTTATTAGGTTAAAAAAAAAGCAGCATTTTGTTCTGTTGAAATGAATAGACCCGAAATCATTGGTCTCAAAAGTTGACTACAATTTTTATTTTAAATAAGCTAAAATCTAAATCAAACAAGTTAGAATTTGGCTTAGTTTTAGGGGTTACGTTCACCTTCACTATGAGAAACAAGAAATGGGAACAACAAAAGTAGTAAAATTTAATTTACACAAATTAACTTGCACATTGATATGTACATCTGAATAATATTCCCCCACTATAGATTCTACAAGTCTAGAAAGAGTACAAGCCACAAAATTATAAATGAGTCAGAAATCAGAATTTGTGTAAGACAAAACAGAAGTTGTTACACTTTAAAATAATTGCACATAGGAGTGACAAAAAAAATTGAGGAAACCATAATTCATGCAAGTATTGCTTCAAGAAATATTGTACCAATCCAAGAGCAAAGATAGATGGTAAGCTTACTGTCTCGAAAGGGTTGGAATTCCATTGAATAAGACCAATCAGATTCTTCCATTTCTGTGACTGCTTTAACTCGGGTAAAATAAGAATCGTACACATCAGTGAAGAGATTGGTTAGATCACATGTTCGGCTCAAGATCAACGAACAGTTTTCTGCAGCAAGCCACAAATCACTTGGATCGTCTGTTTGGTTCATTGTCGGTGATTCGTTTTCTGCACCAATTTTGCTATTTAAAATTTAAACAAATATTTTGAATAAGAGCGTCATATCAAAACAACACTTTGCAGATGTTCTTTCCTATTATGTCTCAAATAATTACACAAGTAAAATCATGCTATTGTCTATTTTGGTGAAACATGATTAAATAAGCCAATTTATACTAGAACTCAAAAATATTAAGGGTATGGGGCAATAGCCATTTGACCCATCCAATCCATGCTGGTGATTATGCTTCACTTGAGCTCTAGACCATCTTTCCTTATCTGAATCTATCACTGTAACCCCGTATTCTTTGTACCTCATGTGATTATCTTGCTGCCCCTTAAATAAATCTGAGCTGTTCATTTCAACTACTTCTTGCGGCATCAAATTCAACATTTTTACTACTCTTTAAGCAAAGAGGTTTCTTTTAAATTTCCCTGTTGCATTTTTGGTAAGTACCTTCCATTGAGAAATGCTGTTTTCATAAGAGGAAACATTCATTCAACATCCACTCTAATGAATCCTTTCGTAGTTGTGAATAAATGTTTTTCAGCCAAACACTCAGCATTCTTTCTTCAAGAAAGAACCCCAGCCTGTCAAACCTTTCCTTATATGTATACCTGTGCACTTCTGGCATTATCCTCACAAACCTATCACTTACTCTCTCCAGCACCTTGTTCTAATAATACGGTGGCCAGACTACGTTTAAGAGTTTTAACTAAGGTTCAATAAATGTTTAATGTAATCTCCATTCTATTCAAATCTGTCAAGGCAAGACTGGAGCTTAACTTGCTTTTTTGTTAAGTTCTCACTAACTGTGGCACATCATTTAGCAAGTGGTATATTTGTCCTACATGCTCAATTACTTTCTGTATCCACTTCAAAAGGAATCAGCAAGTTCTCTTCTTCCAACTTTGCATTTATCAGAGTTGGAATTCATTTGCAGACTGTCCTTTTGGAACTTTACTACTGTTTCCCTATGATTTGTTGCAGTCCTCTTCAGTACTGACTATCCCCATCAAGTTAGTGTCATAGGGAAATTTAATAAATCCAACTTGTAAACTTCCAAAACAAAAAAAAACTACCATTAGCCCATATTTCTGATGGTTTTTTAAAAAAAGTATTTCTTTTAAATAGTGTGATTTAGATTTATTACAATAACAGCACCATTATTACACTGTTCATTCTCCATCCATCAAGAGAGAGGGAAAGAGAGCTTGGTTACAAATTCATCTTCAGTTGAGTTTCCAATGTCCTGTTTGTACCAGACTAAGACTACACCTGTTCTCCACCGTAACATTGCTGGATTTTGTTGCTATATATCAGCTCATTTGCCATTAAAACCCTCAACCAGGCATTTACTTCTAGAACCAATTATTTCAATGCACTCCTGGTTGTGTCACACATTGGACACCCTGCAAACTATCATTTAATTCGCAGCATGTTCCATTGCTCTCTCACCCTTGTTTTTCCCCCCCGACATCAAAATCCTGGTCATGAAATGTTTGTGCAAACTCTTACTTCTCAAATTCCTCAATTGCCTTTCCTTCCAATTTCACAACCCTCCAAGTTACCTGTGCTCCTGCGATTACGGATTTTTATGTATTCTTTTACGATCCTAGCAGAGATCCCAAACTTTGCCTTGAGCCCACATGAGACCCCCATATTTTATTCTGATCCAGCTGGGGACCAGTAGCTTTGGTTGTGAATAAAATTTGAAATCCTAAGAAAATAAAACTACAAGCTTCCAGAGTTTCAAACAAAAAGATATTTTACTAAAGAAGGGCCACTAAGTCAAACAGTTAACATTATCTCAATACTCTAACATTCAGAATAACAAAGTAAACATGAATGAACAGATGAACTGTGGTCAAACATAAGTGACAATCTGCACATCAAATAACAGAAGCAACAAAGACAAATCCATGAATTTCTTGAAAACCAGCAGAGGTCAGTGATCACACAAATACTTCTAAACGTTTGTCATTCTAACGGGGGATTTCATCTCTTATTGAAGATGTAGCCTCTGATTTGACAACAGTCACTCCAACTCAGACTGCCCCATGATATCTTGCCTCCTAGTCAGGCAAAAAAAAGACAGCAAACTACATATGAAAATATTAAGAGGGTGACCAAAGACTTGGACAAAAGAGAATTAACAACTTGAAACATTAATTAGGTTTCTTAGTCTTGAGCTAAGTTGTCAAAGCTACTTGGTATGCTTAGCATTCTGTTTATCATGAAATGTTATTTGCATAATTAGGGGGATATCAATGTTGTGAAAAACAAAGACTGACTGGCAAATCTTAAACATGGAATTACAGCAAAGTGGATTTGGTAGACAGAAAAATGCTCTGAGGAGAGAGGGTACAAGGTTGGAAATGTAGAGGTAGTCTGCAAGTGGAGGATGCTGAGGATGTCAAATCTGAAAGGGAAGAGTGGGAAGGGACTGCTTTGTTCCTTTACATTGATCATTGAGGCATTAATGAAAATATTTAAAGAAGTTTTATTTCCTTGTCTTGAATGCATTTTCCATTCGTCATTTTGGAGGCTGCTCCATTCTAGTCTCCATCCAAATACACAATTCGACTTGCACAGAATAAACTGAAATAATGATGAAAATAATAGCCTTGTGAAAACAGAGACCATTGTATACAAACCTTACAGCAATGTATTCCACTGTATAGCGTGTAGGGAATGGCATGTCCGTCCCTGATTCCCACATTAAGACAGGATGAAAGTTTTCTGATGTATATGATAGATTGTGAGGTGGAAGCAGTACAGCAATAACTGAAATATTTAAACAATGTATAAGCATCAAATTACATTTGAAAAATCAGAAGTAAAATCAGTTATGCATAAAAATCTCAAATTCCCTTACACTTTTACTAGCAACTGTGATCAGATAATAAATGCTGAGAATCCATGTGTCTTTTAATTAGTTAAAATTGATGGAATGAATAATCTATTTCAAGGGTTCAGAAGAGATTTACAAGGACATTGCCAGGGTTGGAAGATGTGAGCTGTAGGGGGAGGTTGAATAGGCTGGGGCTGTTTGCTCTGGAGCGTCCGAGGCTGAGGGGTGACCTTAGAGGTTTACAAAATCATGAGGGGCATGGATAGGATAAATAGACAAAGTCTTTTCCCTGGGGTCGGGGAGTCCAGACCTAGACGGCATAGGTTTAGGGTGAGAGGGGAAAGATATAAAAGAGACCCAAGGGGCAACCTTTTCACAGAGACAGTGGTATGTGTATGGAATGAGCTGCCAGAGGAAGTGGTAGTGGCTAGTATAATTGCAACATTTTAAAAGGCATCTGGATCGGTATATGAATAGGAAGAAAGGAAGGGTTTGGAGGGTGCTGGCAAGTAAGACTAAAATTAGGTTGGGATATCTGGTCGGCGTGGACAAGTTGGACCATAGGGTCTGTTTCCGTGCTGTATATCTGACTAATTGCAAAGCATACAGATATTTATGCACAGAATAAAGCAATTCAGCCCCCCAGAAGATGCTCTCAAGCTTCATCCTTCTCTACCAATACATGCTTCTATCCCATCTAAAAGAATGCATCTATGCTGCATTACCTTATGGGAAGGAGTTCCACATTCGCTCTATTCTCATGGACAGAAAGGTTGCTCCTGAGCTGCCTATTGGATTTATAATGACCATCTGACATTAGTGGTCCCTAATTTTGGGATCCACTTATTTTTAAACTGAAGTTCTATTGAAATTAGCAATACTTCATTGCATTTCAATGTTATTCCCCAGGAGTGAACTGTTTTGCCTTTTAAAATTACGAAACAAAAAAGCCTTAATAACCCACATCACTAATTTTAATAGTTTCTGCATCAATGGGCGAAATTCAAGCAGATTAGCAAATGCATTACGCAGAGTTGAAAAGTGAGGCGCAGGTAAAAGCACAGCGGATCAGGTAGCCTCAGAGCAGCATGCGAATCAAAGGGCATAAGCCCATCAGGAATGTGGAGAAGGAAGTGGGCTGAGATATAAATAGAGGGGATGGGGGTGGGTGAGGGGCGTGGAAAGTAGATGGGATAGTGATAGGAAAGAGGTATACTGTCCTGCTCCGCGGTACTTTTTCCAGTGCCACACATTTCAACTGACTCTCCAGCATCTGCAGTCCTTTTTCCTACAAACATTACTCAACAATCAGCAGACTGCAGAATATGGTAGGCTAGAAATACACACACCAACCTATCCACCAGATTCATCTTGGAGATTAGATAGTAGGAGATGTGTTGCAAACTTCCAGCAGCAAAGTACTTGAAGTAAAATAAAATCAAAATGAGAACTGAAAGGAAAGATGCTGCCCATGGTCTTGCAAGGTGGCAAAAAAAAACATATCTTAAACAAGCACTGTCTTTCAAAGAAGTTGAAATATTAAGTTGCGACATAGCTTTTAAAGTGCATGCTCTAATTATGACTGCAGTTCCATCACAATATTTTGTTGGAGAAAAAAGGTCAAAAAGACATTGGAGACTTGTCAAAATGCTGATGGAATGCTCGGGGTAAACTGATGAATCAACTTCAAACACCTAGTGGGGAAATCAGTATAATCATTTTTAAAAAGATATCATGGAAATAAAATGCTCCAAGTATAGACTTTACTGTTACTTAAGCAAACCAAATAATGAATGGGGAAAAAAGCTAAATCCTATAAATTACAAATGGAAAAAACAAAATTAAGTAAATGGTAGAAAAAGCAAAATTTTTCTTCATTTTCAGCATCTGCAGTAACAGAAAATATTGGAGGTACGCAGTAGGTTGGCAACTCACTATGAAGAGATAAACAGATAAGAGATGGGGAAATATGGACATAAGAATGGGTGCAGGCTCTTCAGTCCTCAAGATAGTTCAATGAGATCATGGTTGATCTATGGCCTAATTCCATATTCCTGTCTTTGGCTCATATCTTTTAATAACTTAGATAATTTTAAATCTGAGATTGCTGAACAAAAAAAAACTGATCCAGCATCCACTGCTGAAATTAGTGCTGAGCCTGTCATAAAGAAGTCACGTTGGACTTGAAATATTAACTGTTTATCTCTTCAGACGTCTGAAGAGATTCTCCAGCATTTTCTAAAATGTTAAATTATGTAAGATTAAAAATAAAATGGCAGTGTCCAAATTTAATGTCTCAGGTGAAAGACAGCATTTCTGAGAAGACAGTGTACCATTGGGACTGAAGGTTAAGTGCTAGAATTGAAGAATTGGACTTAAAGCTATCATTTTAGGGTTAGTTGGCATTAGTGTCACCTGAGCATAAGCTCAATACATATGGCTGAAACTGAAGCTGGAATATGGATTGAGGCAAGGTCCACTATAAGGTGAAGGTACAGCAATGCATCAAAAGATATTATCTGAAACATTAATAGCTGCTATTTTGTGTTTCTCCATAGGATGGAACTGCTACCACAAAAATAATTTCAGGAACTGCTAGCTTTAGAAATATTTCAACAACCTCTCTCAGCTCAAGAGCATACCATTTCCTTCAGCGCGGCATCAGTAATACCTTGAGAAATTGAATAGTGATCATTATAAGCAAAGGACAGAGCTTAAGCAAAAGCAATCTAATGGAGGCATTTCTTACAACTGTGCTGTTGCATGATTCAGAGTAGCTCTTTTAAAGCTGGGGTGGAAGAAATGGCAAGATGAGCTTGCATCTTTCTCATACTTGTCATAATATTAGGAAATCAGTCACCACAACATTACAGCATGCCAAAATGCCTCTGTCAACTAGCGTACATTGAAGTGCAGTCACTGCTGTAGTGTAGTGAAAGACAGTAATCAATTTTGCAGAAATCAGGATCACTGGAAGGCATAAAATTAATGATCTGATAATCTAATTTGGCGACATTGGGTAAGGTGCAAAATTGGAAGGATTCCTCGATACTTTCTTGGTCACTTCTATTTTATCTTTCATGCGCACTTGTGAGGACAGATGAAGCTCATGGTTCAAAGTTACATCCAAGAAGTAGTACCCTTGACAATGCAGCACCAAAAGATATTCATTGAGATCTCAAATCCTTGGAAAGAATTTGAAGCCTCATCTCTCCCAGTGGCAGGGGCATTATAACTAAGCCAATAGTAACACCCAAAGTAGCAATATTTCAAGATCAAAATAACGCACTAACTTTACCCATAATTCTCAGAAGCACAAACTGAGCTTTCAAACTAAGTTGGAAATGGATTTGAATTCTGGAAGCTAAATATGGAATATATCAACTTCAATAAAAAAATCACAAGTTTCAGGAGAAAAAGAATAAATCTTTGAATAAATATTAGGCTGGTAAATTACATGGTAGAGACATCTGCAAAAAAATATCAGTTCTGATTTTACAATGAAAAATTGCATATTTACCAGTGTTCAGAAATTGATGAGAACACAATAGGCCCAATATTATAAACATTGTGTCTGATTAAAATGTTAGCTCTCCCCTTCATTCATCCTATAATAAAAAAGATTTAAAAGAGTGTAATGCATTTCATCATATAATTAAAAGGTGAGAGTTCAAGAGCAGAGACAAATTCAAACAAATTAACCAGCTTTTTAAAGTAGAAATCAAATAGCAAGACTTTTTTCTACCCAGACTATTTTTTCCTGATTAAATTGGTTAACCAACCTGCCACGAGATGATTTCATCAGGAATGAAAAGTTAATATTTGGCACAGCTTTCTTGTGACAACATGCCCTCAAATAACACAAGATTTCCCTTGCATTGAAGAATCTCTACACCTTCTGAAACAAGTTACAAGGTGCCAATAAATAAGCCTTTATAAATTCTGTAATACCTGACAGCTTATTAAAATTTCCTTGCTGTTTCATGATATAGTTCCTTCAACTTTGGTCTACATTGTATTTACTGCTCCAAGTAGAATATGGTGACCATGTTCACCACAGCTGCTACTGCAGATAAGAGTTAATTTGTTAGATATGAGAGACTTGGCAGAAAGTATCTTGAATAATGACAAACCATAAGTGAGAAGTTTAATTGCAGAGCTGTAAGATTTATGCAGAACAAGTTGGTTAGTCTCTTTATAATTTTTAGTTCTCAAATTTGCTTTCCTAGTAGACCTAGTGGTATATTGCTGGACTGTTCAGCCAGAGACCCAAGTAATGCTCTGGGGACCCAGCTTTGAATCCTGCCACAGCAAGTGATGGAATTTGAATTCAATAAAACTCTGGAATTAAGAGTTAAATGATGACAATGAATCCTTTTCCAATTATCAGAAAAACCCACCTGATTCATCAATGTCCTTTAGGGAAGCTGATATTTGGCTTGTGAGAGACTCCAGACCCACAGTAATGTGGCCGACTCAACTGCTCTCCAGGCAATTCAGGATCAGCAGTAAATGCTGGTCTGAACAGTGACCCTCTCATCCCATGAGGGAATTAAAACAAAACCTGAAATTTATGTTGTCAGTCAATCTCTCATGATGGTAATATTAACAGCAATATGAATGTAACAATTTGATAAATAACTGCAATTCAGTCCCATGATAAACTAGAAGAATTCATGCACTATATTGGATCATAATTAATTTCAGCTGCTCATTTTTGGATAAAGCATACACCTTGCTCTGCAGAACAAGAAACTGGCCACAACTACAGAACATTTTGTGCTTGCCAGAACTCTCATTTCCTATTGTGGTCTTTTATAATAATTTGGTATCGGAATAGTTGACCTATTTCCAGATGGGGTTAACAGGAAGGCTCCAAATATTTGATTTAAGCTTTCACAAATACCTGGCATCATTAAATACGGCAGAGTAACTGATGCTAATTAGTCACTTATAGGTTGCCTTTGAGACTGCTAATGATTCTTGCCTCGAGCAATGATTAAAAAAAAAAGGTGTTTTCTCATCAACCTGTTCAGAAATGTTTTTTCATACTTCTAGAACAGATGGGACTTGAGCCTGGACCATATGAGACCTTTCCCTATCTTTTGCAATGATCCTCCCTCAAATTTGCCTTGCCACACTTGTTAAAAGATAGTTACTTGCCAGCTGCACAGTATGTTACTCCCTTTTGGAACCTCAATCAACATCTTCCTGTTGCATAGAATCAAAGAACAGAGATGCCTTATTTCTCTTCACTGTGTTCAACACTTACCTACTGGTCTCAATTCTGAAAATGACCAATTTGATACAAGATGACAAAATTTAAAAGCTTGACCATATTTTATATTAGCATACTTTGTATGGTGAAACTTTCTCTTCAAATTAAACCGCACTGTTAAATTTGGAAATTTGAACTTCAGATAAAATCCTCAACACATTATCATTGCAGTGCCTTTAGTCCAACTCATCCATGCTAACCAGATATCCTAACCTAACCTTCTCCCATTTGGGAGCACTTGGCCCATATCCCTTTGAACTCTTCCTATTCATATACCCATCCAGATGCCATTTAAATACTGTACTTGTACCAGCCTCCACCACTTCCTCTGGCAGCTCACTCCATACACTCACCACCCTCTGCATGAAAACATTGCTCCTTAGGTCTCTTTTATATCATTTCCCTCTTATCCTAAACCCAGGCCCTCCAGTTTTGGACTCCCCCACCCCAGGGAAAAGACCTTGTCTATTTATCCTATCCATGCCCCTCGTGATTTTATAAACCTCTAAGGTTAAACCTCTAAGGTTACTCCTCAGCCTCTGACACTCTAGGAAGACAGCCCCAGCCTATTCAGCATCTCCCTATAGCTCAAACCTTCCAACCCTGGCAACATCCTTGTAAATACTTTCTGAACTCTTTCACATTTCAAAACATCCTTCTGATTAGTAGAGACCAGAATTGCACGCAATATTCCAAAAGTGGCCTAATCAATATCCTGCGCAGCCGCAACATGACCTCCCAACTCCTATATTCAATGGTCTGACCAATAAAGGAAAGCATACCAAACGCCGCCTTCAACATCCTATCTACCTGCGACTCCATTTTCAAGGAACTATGAACCCGTACTCCAAGGTATCCTTGTTCAGTAACACTCCCCTGGACCTTACCATTAAGTGTATAAGTCCTGCTCGGATTTGCATTTCCAAAATACAGCACCTCGCATTTATCTACTATCTACCTGCGACTCCATTTTCAAGGAACTATGAACCTGTACTCCAAGGTATCCTTGTTCAGCAACACTCCCCTGGACCTTACCATTAAGTGTATAAGTCCTGCTCGGATTTGCATTTCCAAAATACAGCACCTCGCATTTATCTAAATTAAACTCCATCTGACACTCCTCAGCCCATTGGCCCATCTGATAAAGATCCCACTGCACCTCCAATTTTGGTGTAATCTTACTAACTATACCTCCAATATTCACATCCAAATAATATATATAAAAAAAAGCAACGGACCGAGCACCGATCTGTGGCATACAACTGGCCACAGGCCTCCAGTATAAAAAGCAACCATGCACCTCCACCCTGTCTTCTACCTTTAAGCCAATTCTGTATCCAAATGGCTAATTCTCACTACATTCCATGAGATCTAACCTTGCTAACCAGTCTCCTCTGAGAAACCTCATCAAATGCCTTACTGAAGTCCATATAGATCATATTTATTGCTCTGCCCTCCTCAATCCGGTTACATCTCAACAAACGAATCCATTTCAAATGCTTCAATTGAAGCTGTCTCCATCACACACTCAGGCAGTGTACTATAGACTTTAAGTGCTCAAAGAAAAAAAATTCTCATTACTTTTGCTTCATTTGCTATTTATTTTTAATGTTTGCGGCTTGTTTTTCTCTAATCTTTTCATGAGCAGAAGATTCTTTCCACTTATTTGGAGACTCTCATACCACGGAAACGAGAAAGAAAAACAGCAAGCGAGAAAGCCCTCACCCGAGTGGGTGAGGTGGAGAGGATGGAACCACAGTGACCAATGCAATGCAGGAATTAAAACTCCACTGCTGGCAATGTTGCAAAGCAGTCATCTAGCCAACTAAGCAAACAGATATCATGGTCCGAATGTACCCCACATTGCTGTCACAAGGGAGTTTCAGGATTTTGACCCAGTGGTATTGAGGAAATTGCCATATAGTTCAAAGCCAAGATGGTATTTGGCTTGGAGGAGAACTTGCAGGTGAAGTTCCCATCTCTGTGGCATGGTCAAAATAATCCCCTCAACGCTTTCTTTCATAGAGAACAGAACAGCAAATGCAAGACAGAACTAGCCCATGATTGGAGGGGCAGCTCCTCACTAATTCGGTCAGTCTTTGATTCATCCCCCCGTAATTGTAGCTTTCCCAGGAATTTTAGGGAAAATTCATTTACCCACCCCCATTTGGTTTCAGCATTGATCTGCTACCCTTGTTGTTTCAGATGGTAATAGTCACAAGCTTGAAGAAAACTAGCTGTTGCTGGAACATGGTTAATTAACATGTTGGCCAGAGTGATATATGGCTTGATTAGAAGTGAGGACAGTTAAACTGGATAATTATGAACAGGCCTGAACATAAATAAAAGATAAGTTAGCAAGGGAGTCTGAGAAGTAGTTACAAGGCACAGTACAGGATGGAATAATGGAACATTGTACAAATTTTTGTACAAAATTAAAGTTATATTTTCAAGAACCTCTTCACACAGCAGAGTCAAGGATTTAATCAAACTAATTTAAACATTTTAATTTAAAGTTAGCTTCAATACATTTTTAAAAAAAATCATGAGTCAGTCACAAATAATCTAATGAATTCTATGTACAACAAAGACACATCTTTAAAGAACCAAGACATCCCGAATCTATTTAATTTCATCTGCTAACTGCATACCTTTCAGTGCAGATATGCCATGGTTAATCCATTACAAATTCAACTAAACTGATCGTACATAGTATCAAGCTGTCAGCAAGCAGGGCTGCAACGCAAATCTGGCAGTAATTAATTCAAAACTAGAATGCTCTTTCAGTCACTGAGAAAAAAAATAACTGTAGCTTTCTTAAAATTATTCACACGGCACAATTTCATACCTTTCAATCACTGTCCTTCTCAGACTCATTTAAACTCCATCACTTGTGTCTTCCCACTTGCAACTTCAACTCATCTTTCAGTGGCCTCAAATTCCTACAGCTTGGCCATCATTCATATTCTGTGCAGACCTTTAATACAGACATTAGATGGAATACAAGTCACTGATGAAGCTTTTCTAGAACCTCTATCATCAGGGAGAAGGTTCAGAAGCCTGAACACATGCACCAGCTGGTTTCAAAATAGTTTCTACCCTATTGTTAGAATACTGCATGGACTCAAACTCTTAGCATTTACCTGTACGTATGTTTTAGTTTTTGCCACTGTTTACCTATTATTTACTTACCTACGCTATTTAACTAAGTGATCTGCCTGTATTGTTCGCAAGACAGAGCTTTTCATTGTGCATCGGTATGCGAGACAATAAATTCAATGCAATTCAATTATGTGATTTTTAAAACTTTATCCACCCCAGCCCAAGACCGGCTCTTGCGAATTAAGACAACAACAGGTTTGAACATTACAGTGAAACAGAAACAAGAACCCGTAGTAGAAAAAGCTCCAAACGCAAAAAAAAATTGTTAACTCTAACACTCACTTGAAGATGCTGCGTTCGTGGTCCCGAGTGGCTTCATACGAGCTGATATATTGACAATATGAACACTTCGTTCTGGACCATGTAGCCTAAGGTCAAAAATCTAACGACACTAGGTCGTTTTCTGACCTTGTCCACCTGCGGCATTTCCACAGCCTGTAACCCAAGGGCTGCCGGCAGAAATAACAGTTAACACGGATCCCCTTCCCTTTGGGGGCCTGAAACTGAAATGTTCGCAAGCTCATCTCAACCTTTTTTTTGGAGACTTTTGCGGGAGGTTCAAACGGGGAAGTTTTAAGAGGAGGTGACCTGTGCATTGTAATAAAACGTTACACCGTTTCAATAGGTCAGAACAAACCTCAGCCTGAACCCCCGACCTCACTAACATTGCACTTCCTCGTCACCCTCCGATAATAATAATAATAATAATAATAATAATAATAATAATAATAATAATAATAATAATAATAAAATAATAATAATAAAAATAAATCTCTCATTTTCGGGACCTTACCTGATGTCCGTGAGAGGAAAATAAAAATCCGCTAGTTACGTGGGAGAGAAACGACCTTTCTAGCGTTTCCCCCCCGCCCCATACAGATTTAAACGTCTTTCTCCACAAACATCAGAGCAACAGCACCGAGGCGAAAGCTTCCTCTTCCAGTTTCCCGTCAGGCTCCATGAACGTCGGTCTCCCTTGCCTCGGTTCGATATCGTTGGCAGGCCGCAGTGGGTGGGCCATGCCCCCGAGACCTGTCTATCACACCCATTTCCCCCTTCCCCGCCCACAGATTGTGAGGTCACAAAGCCCGCAGCTGTCAGCCTTTACTGACAATCACGTGACTCAGGGCTGGACTTGCCAATGGAAGCACAAGGGAGGGAGGCAACTATTACTCATAGCAACACAGATACTGTGGAATACTGCAATTCCCCCTGCTTGTTACACATACAAGTACCTGTAAAGAACACATGGTCGTCAGCCCCACAGTTATTAACTTTACATTGAACTTTTAACATAAATCACTCCCTACTGGCCAGGATGGGTGGGACTGAAACAAGACTTGACACTACCCAGGACGAAGCAACCTGCTTGAATGGCATCACGTCCACTCCCTTCACCCCTGGCTTTCAGTGGCAACAGTTTCCTCAGACAGCACTTTCCAAAGGAGAAAGTGAGGAATGCAAATGCTAGAGATCAGTCAAAAAGTGTAGAAAAGCACAGCAGGTCAGGCAGCATCCGAGGAACAGGAGAGTCGACTAAGCTCTTCATCAGGAATGGTGGGGTGGGGGGGTGGGAGGCAAGGGATTAATAGATAACTGGGAAGGGGTGCAGGGCTGGGGGGAAGGTAGCTGAGAATGCGATAGGTAGATGATGGTGGGGGGTGATGGTGATGGTCGGAGTGGAGGGTGGAGCATATAGGTGAGAAGGGAGATGGACAGATAGGGCGGTGCTGAGTTAGAGGGTTCGATCTGGGATAAGGTGGGGGCAGGGGAGATGAGGAAACTGGTGAAATCAACATTGATTCTGTGTGGTTGGAGGGTCCCAAGGTGGAAGATAAGTTCATAGAGTCATTGAGATGTACAGCACGGAAACAGACCCTTTGGTCCAACTCGTCCATGCGAACCAGATATCCCAACCCAATCTAGTCCACCTGCCAGAACCTGTCTATTTATCCTATCCATGCTCCTCATGATTTTATAAACCTCGATAAGGTCACCCCTTAGCCTCTGATACTCCAGGGAAAACAGCCCCAGCCTATTCAACCTCTCCCTATAGCTCAAATCCTCCAACCCTGGCAACTTTCTTGTAAATCTTTTCTGAACCCTTTCAAGTTTCACAACATCTTTCCAATAGGAAGGAGACCAGAATTGCATGCAATATTCCAACAGTGGCCTAACCAATGTCCTGTACAGCCGCAACATGACCTCTCAACTCCTGTACTCAATACTCTGACCAATAAAGGAAAGCATACCAACCGCCTTCTTCAACATCCTATCTACCTGCGACTCCACTTTCGAGGAACAATGAACCTGCACTCCAAGGTCTCTTTGTCCAGCAACACTCCCTAGGACCTTACCATTAAGTGTATAAGTCCTGATAAGGTTTGCTTTCCCAAAACGCAGCACCTCACATTTATCTAAATTAAATTCCATCTACCACTTCTCAGCCCATTGGCCCATCTGATCAAGATCCCGTTGTAATCTGAGGTAACCTTCTTCTCAGTCCACTACACCTCCAAT